>NC_058410.1:16007051-16151102 GCF_002201575.2 Neomonachus schauinslandi | reverse complement strand
AAAAAAAAAAAAAAAGAAAGGCATATTCTTTCTGTGTGTATATACCACAGATATGTCGTATTTTTTTTTTTTTAAAGATTTTATTTATTTATTTGACAGAGAGAGAGAGCGAGAGCAGGAACACAAGCAGGGCGAGTGGGAGAGCGAGAAGCAGGCTTCCTGCCGAGCAGGGAGCCCGATGTGGGACTCGATCCCAGGACCCTGGGATCATGACCTGAGCCGAAGGCAGACGCTCAACGACTGAGCCACCCAGGCGCCCCGATATGTCGTATTTTTGCAGGAGTCTGGGATGGCACCCTGAAATCAATTACCCTCATATTTCTGCAGCTAAATTGAAAAATTCATACCCAATGGGATTAAAAGCAAAAACTACAAATAGTCTCTAACCACTGAAGGTAAGGCTTTATTGCATAATGATTTCAGGGCAGGGCAGGCTTTGGTACAAAGGATTTCAGAAAAACTTCCCATTTGTTGGATTGTTGGATTTCAGACTGAGGGGAAAAGATTTTGAACTGCAGATATTTACAGTACCTCCTTATCAGGGCACATGTGTGCATTGGCCCATGAACATCTGTGTAGAAGTCATGACTACTGGTCGTGAACTTGTAAAAGGTGACCAAAATGGAGAGATGAAGACGGCTGATGCACGGAGACGCTCATCTCAGTGGTACACGGCACTTAGGGCAGGTTTGGGAATCACCAAATCTGATTCCAGATTCTGGCGCTGCTTCTTACTATTTATAAAGTCTTGACCACACACAAGTGGTGTCCTCACTTATAACATGGAGAAAATACACTTAATTGTGAAGATTAAATAAGACGCAGAGCATCTTAATGTAGACTTAAAACATGGTAGGGGTTCAGACTCCAGTAGCACTCACTGTTATGTCTACTAACTTGTAAGGATTTGTTGTACATCATCAACATCAGAAAAGAGGAGATACAGAAGGATGAGAGAACACACTAGAAGCCTCTGTCATCAGTTTATTATTTAAATTTTTAATTAACTCAATTTTTCATGGTTAAAAATAGTCTGATTTTCCCCCCCACTCATTTTATCATTTCAATTAAAGCATCCATGGCATTGAATTCTTAGAGGAGAAAAGCATTTTCTATTAATCTTTCCCCATGCAGTTGATTATATGTCTTTAAGAAAGATGCAGGAAGTGGAGCACTGAGTGTTATACGCAAACAATGAATCATGGAACACTACATCAAAAACTAATGATGTAATGTATGGTGATTAACATAACATAATAATAAAAAAAGAAAGAAAGAAAGATGCAGGAGGAGATGAAAGAGGGAAGAAAGATCCTTTCTTTCATTTTTGTCTGAAAAGTCATCCGAAGCAACGAAGTGAAAGGGAAGGAGCAAACTGGAGGACCGCGAGAAGCTCGAGTGTATGTTTGGCCAAAACAGTGTTTAAGAAAATTTGAACGATATGCTTTAAGTGTACACCACATCCTAACAATTCTGAGCTGCTGAACAAATTTTTTTTACTGGCCTGGCCCCAGAAGGCATTTAAATTTGTGATGCCCAATCTACAGGGACTCCTCACAGTGGGGCCTTCAGGAGATGCTGTTGGTATTTCGGATGGGACCACCCTTCATGGTGCAGGACTGTCCCAACATTGCAGAAAGCTTATCGACCCTGGCATCTTACTGCCAGTAGAACCCCCCTCCCACAGTGACAACCAAAAACACCCACCCCCAACACACACATTTCTGTAAGACTCCAAGGGCTGTGAGAGTACTCTTGTGGAGAACTTCTAAACATAATTTTTTTTTTAAGATTTTATTTATTTATTTGCGAGAGAGAATGAGAGAGAGAGAGAGCACATGAGAGGGGGGAGGGTCAGAGGGAGAAGCAGACTCCCTGCTGAGCAGGGAGCCTGATGTGGGACTCAATCCCGGGACTCCAGGATCATGACCTGAGCCGAAGGCAGTCGCTCAACCGACTGAGCCACCCAGGCGCCCTAAACATAATATTTTTGAGAAATAAAGTTAGAAGCAGCTCCTCCTTTGAACACCTCCGACAGAGAGAAAACAGCTCAAAAAATACATTAAATTTTAAAAGCTTCCACACATATACTGTTATAAACTTGAAAATACAGCTAATTTTGAGGCAGAAGCATAAACTGTTCAGTGTTGCTTTATTTCATATAACACAATGAAGAGCATTCTCTATTACAGAGATGTTCAGGCCATTTGTGTAAAATAATACTGGATTTCATTTAACGAAGACAGATTAAAAGTTTCGAGTTGGAGGGGAATTTTTTTCTGCAATTATCAATATTTATAAAGAATGTCCATGTACATCTTTGCTATATTGGTCAAAATTGAGGAAATTTAGGCAATTAGAGAAATAGACAAAATTATGATGTTGACTATGAGCCACTTACACGATGCTCACAGGCTTCTGTTCTCCCGGCATATTTCTGTCGTCCTTTTTGGCATTTGTTGGTGTCCCTTTGCTCTCTTCCTACCCTGGCTGGTATCTGGGATCCTCTTCTTCCCCTGGGGACTTCCTGTAGGAAACTATGCTTTTTAAGACTATCTGGTTCACTCAATAGACCAGTTCAATAATGGGCAGGATAATCCTTCACTATATTATCCTTTGATAGATAATGAATTCACACTTGCCTCCTGGACACCAGGTCTTAATCCACTTGGCTTCTAGGGAGGGGAATTTTAGAAACTGTGCTGCAGGTCAGCAATGGAGATATTATAAAGTGTCAGGATTTCCAAATGGCCTCCAAATCCGCTACCTCCTTTTAGACCCAACTCAGCAAGCTTCTAATAATCATGGGCATTTCTCATTTTATCTTGCACTCTTTGAGATCAGCACAGTTTCTTAATTTTTAAATCTTCTAGCTAATTTAAGACTTGAGAAGGATCAAATTAGGGATCACCAGCCCAATACAGACGCTGATCCCCACTCCTGGCTGGAGAGAATTTGAAGGTGCTTGTCACCCTACCATGCACTTACTTACGCTCTTGGTTTTCTGTCTTCCCTACATGAGACTCTATACGGTAAGACCCTTCGCTTACCCTAATCTCTCTCACCTGGCCAGAATATTCTAGATCATTTCCTGAAAGCCTCACAAAATCAAATTTGAAATTGAAATAGCTTTTCCACAAAAGAACAAATAAATGATACCCATGTTTTTCCTGAGGTACTCCGATAATCCAATGGACACGATGTTTCTGATCTTGTGTGATCATAAATTCAGCACAGCCATCATCGGCATCATAAAAGTTATCACCATAAGTCATAAAATGAAAGCAAGGCGCGATCCAGCCTTTTGACTCTGTAAGCTTTGCAAATATTAACTCCCATATGGGCGTGGACTGGTGACCCTGAAATGTGATTCTATACAAGACTGTGTATGATTGCACTGCTTTTCATTAGAAACAGCTGAGTTAGTGGGACACGCAGGAGAGCTGGAACCTACTCCACCACGTATGGCTGTGTGGCCTTGACCAAATCACTGAAACTTCCAGAATCTCTGTGACCTTGTATATAGTCTAGGGATTATAGTATCTATCTCACCAGGTCTGTATGAGGAATGAATGAGATGCTATGGGGGACACTCAATAATCTCAAAAGGCAAGAGCATCTCTTCGGCAGAAGTATAATTGGTAGACTCAATCTTAAGGGAGAGGTATACTTTGAGGGATAGGCTAGGCCTGGGCTGGCTGTCCTCAGATCCTCCTGGCCCTTTTTCTGTTCAGTATCACAGGATTACAGGGGTGGCAATGGGGCACCCCTATAGGCTGAGTGTTCCGGTTTCCCCTGTCAGCTGGGTTCAACCCATGTTGGGTTATGGGGCAAAGAAAGGGAAAAACCAGGGTGTTTCTCCCCCTCTCTGCAAGTGTCTAAGGTGGTGGCTCTTTCTCCGGCTCTCAAAGACAGGTTCCATCTGGAACAACCCCTCTCCCTGCTTCTCCAGCCTGGGAGAGTGAGGAGTGGCTTTCTGCTGTTGATAATTTCTGGGCTGCTTCATCATCTCTCCTTTTGGATTCTTGGTTCTTCCATCACTTGTGGAGTCCAGTCCTTGCATGAAATCTCTCTTTTGTAAATACTTTAAGTGGTTTCTTTTTCCCTTTTTTGACCTTGACTGATATTGGAATTAATAATAAGAAAACCTCTCACCCAGAGAATTTTCCTGATATTAGATGTACCATTAGAAAGTCATTCCATTGGAGGGGCACCTAGGTGGCCCGGTCTGTTGAGCGCCTGCCTTCAGCTCAGGTCATGATTCCAGGGTCCTGGGATTGAGCCCCAAGTTGGGCTCCCTGCTCAGCAGGGAACCTGCTTCTCCCTCTCCCTCTGCCACTCTGCCTACTTGTGCTCTCTTGCTCTCTCTGTCAAATAAATAAATACAATCTTTAAAAAAAAGAAAGAAAGAAAGAAAGCCATTCCAAGGATTCTTTTCCTTAAAGGGGAGAGTAGCATATTACTAACATGGAAGGCTACATAGTAGCATGTTCAAGACTGTTACATTGCCCTTTCTTTCATCCATCCATCCATCCATCTACCCACCCACAGAACTTTTATTTCTATTGTGTTAGGAGTTGAGCAAAGTGCTGGGCACACACAGTGTGATAAACCAGGTGATTTCAAGATCGCTCTCTAGTGATCTGAAGGGTGGAGTGCATTCATTCGGGAAATCAGGACTGACAATGCAGATTAGGTGCCTCGTGCTGTACTCGACACTCAGTATCAATAAAAGAGATTTCATGTACCTGTTTCTACTTCCTACCTCCCACCTCTCACCTCATTAATAAACTGAGGTGAAGTGAATAATAACCATTCCATAGATAAAGAACCAAAGTTCACAACTGTTATCTGCCTAAGGGTGAGCAGCTAGTAAGTGACAGAGTCTGTGACTGGTGGTCAGATCGCACTGCTTCTCTAAGTCCTCTGCGCGAAGAAATGTGTGAGTATGTGGGGTCAGCGAGTAGAGGAGCAGAGAGCATTTTCCAGGAATCAGGAAACCCTAATTCTCGTCCCTTCTTTTCCAAGTTGTCCCCAACACCCTATCCAGCAGACACACACACACACACACACACACATCAATTAGCTTCTTTGAGCCTGAGGCCCCTGGAGTGTCAAGTGAGACCAGCACCTACCTCACAGGAGTGATAAAGACCATCAATGTGTACCAGCTCACAAACGTGTTGTACACGTGTGAGGTATTCCTGCTCACTTCTATCGCGAGTAACAACAGAGAGAGATGAGGTGATAGGCACAGTTTTATGTGAGCTCCATGTCCTGGAAAGGGTCCTGATTAAGGCTCCCGAGCCTCCATTTCCCGTCTGTGGAAAGAAGCTAGCACCTGTCCTGTCGACCTCACAAGGTTATTGCAGGACCATCTGAAACGATGCTTTGAAGATGGCAAAGATCTGTTTTAGTCCCATTGCAAATCTTCCGTGGTAGCGTAGTCCAAGCATAACCCCGTCTCATCGCTTTAGGTAATATAAGTCAGTCGCGGAGACAAAATAAATTGTAAAACTGAACATAAACTGCCCGTTGTGGGGAGAGAACTGTGACACTGTGTAACCTTACTGCAGAAAACCTTGTTTTGTTTCAGATCTTTATTATATTCTCCATAATCACGTACATGCATAAGAGCAGACGATAGGGGAAAATCAACAACAGTAACAGCTAACTTGTATCTAGGCTTTATTATCCAGGCTTAGACTCCTAAGCCTTTCCTGTGCATTACCTTGTTTAAATCCCACACAGCAGTTCTGGGGTAGGCACTACCATTACTATCCCCATTTTACAGATGAGGGAACTGAGGCACAGAGAGGGTAACTAATTTGCTCAAGGTCACATAGCTAATAACTGGTAAAGCTGAAGGTCTGTAAACAATGTGAGAACGCATTCCTACAAATGACAAAACCTAATGGAGCCAATAGGCAGACATGATATGTCTGCTTTTGACGGGATAAGCGTTAAGAAATCACTTCGCATGCTTTTGACGGTCATCCTAGGCACCTTTGACCGAAGTCATAATTTTACTACAGAGCCGGCGCCTTTAAACATTTATCAGGCTATTACAAAGGTTAGTCTTCTTCGCTCCTTTTCACTTTTACTTTCTCTAAGCAAAGGTTATTTGGTACATTAACTTAGGTGATTAGGGTAATGATGCCTGAAAACCTGAGCTTCCCCCCCCCCTTTTTACATAGTATTACCCCAAAGCTTCTGTGCAATAGAATGTTGACTTAAAAAAAACGATTTTGGGGCGCCTGGGTGGCTCAGTTGGTTAAGCGACTGCCTTCAGCTCAGGTCATGATCCTGGAGTCCCAGGATCGAGTCCCGCATCGGGCTCCCTGCTTCGCAGGGAGTCTGCTTCTCCCTCTGACCCTCCCCCTCTCATGCTCTCTCTCTCTCTTACTCCCCCTCAAAAAAAAAAAAAAAAAAATTAAAAAAAAAAAAAAAAAAAAAAAAAAAAACGATTTTGGGTATTATTTTAAGGAAATCGTATGGGAAATTATCACGTCCAAGAGAAAGCTAGACCCGAGGATCCCAGAAAATGAAGAAAAATGATGTGTCTGCTTAAACGGTAGCTGGGATTTAAAAAAAAAAAAAATCCCCCAGGGGTTGTAATTTGACTGCGCTCTTTGGCAACCCTCCAGTGACAAGTCCAAGTGCTTAATCTCGCTCTTCGGCTCTCCCCCTCCTCCTCCCCACCTTGCTCGCCCGGGGGCCGCGGGGAGGAGGGACCGAAGATCCGCTGGCTCTCGGCGGCCGAGCCGGCATCTCGGCGCTGGGAGGGGCGGGCCCGGGCGCGGCCGAGACGGGGAGCGCGGCCGAGCGGCGGGGCCGAGCCGAGGAAGAGGAAGTCCGAGCCCGAGCGGCGGCGCAGGGCGCTCGGCGGGCGCGGGAGCCGGAGCCGGAGCCCGCGCAGCGCAGCCGCACCTTCCCCGCCGACCTGCGAGCGCGGCCGCCCGGCGCAGGAGCCGCCCCTCTCCGGGTAAGCGCCCGCTTCGCCCCGACACCCGGGGTCCTTTTCCAGGGATGGGACCGCTCGCCAGGAGCCCCGGGGAACGGGAAGGGGACCCAGAGACCCTCGGCCTGGCACCCCAATCCGCAGGTGGCGGCGGGCGGAGCGGGGTGCCCCGGGCCCCCTGTCCCCTGCGCGCTCCCTCCGGGGTGGGGGCAGACGGTGTTCCCGGAGCGCGCCCCCGCCGCCGGGACCTGGGGCCCGCCGCTGCCCGCCGCCGCCTGGAGGGGGCGACGCGCCGCCGCGCGGGCTCGGGGGACTCCCGGTCCCCGAGTCCCGGCCCCAGCCCCGGCGCAGCCTCGATCTGCCGGCCCCGCTCTCCCGCCCCTCCGCCCGCTCCGAGAAGGGCTTTCTGCGGGCACCCAGGAGTGTTACAAACCCCAACCCCACAACTCAAACAGGACCGTCCGAAAACGGGACGCGATGGCCAGACACCCGAGGTTAACTCCCCAACACCGGTCCTGGCGCCTGGCCTCCCAGGACCCGCGAACCGCGGTGGGAGTCGGAGGACAGGGCGCTGCGTTTGGCTTGGGGGACCCCTGCCTTTGTAGGAACTAGCCTTGGGGTCCCGGCTCTGCAAATATGCTCCCTGGGGGTGGGGGGGCGGGGGTTGAGGTAGCTCATCCCATCGGTCACGGGGGTAAATGGTAGCACCCGGTCCGCTGGGACGTTGCCGACCTCCTGGCCTCGGAGGACGGCCTGGGTCTGCGGGGGATGCCCCAAGCCCAGCCCCGCTTTGTGTCCTCCGTTGAGAGTCTGGTTCCTAAACCAGAAGCCTAAGGAGGTTCTAACTGGGAGAAGTTAAGCTGTTACATTTCTTTCGGTTCCTTGGAAACAATGAGGTGGGTGACTTTTCAAGTGCGCCTCGGAGTCTTGTTTGTAGAGCCGGTGTTGTATTAAGTTCTGGTCCTTAACGCTCCGTTTGTACCACCCTCAGGTGGCCCCGGCTACTGCACAGATTTTTGAAATCGTTGAGTGGGAGCCCCGGGGAAGGCTGTTTCCAGCCGGCATCTATGTGGAGCTCCGGGGGAGAGCTGGCGTGGGGGTTTGCCGACCGGGTGGATACCGAACTACCTCGTGTTTCGTATTTAAACCAGGAGGAGTCCAGAATGTTGACTCTAGGTCAAATTTGTCATCTCCCAGAATTCCAGGCCTAGAAGGTCGTGTAAATGCTATGAAAATAGTTATCAGGTGTTAAAATCAGCTTCTTCTGGCTTCTCGGTTTCTGTAGTTGACTGACTTTTAAAGAATTTATAGGCTTTGGACTTTGATTAGACGCTATTAAAACATTCCCAAGCCCGTCGTGTCTGGGAATAAGAAAACTCTATTCTAACTTGAGACCTGAGCAGGCGACTCGCTCCGGTGCCCTTGGCTTCCCGATTATAAAGCGATGTACAGGAACCAGGTAGTTTCTAAAGCTTCATGCTCACTCCCCCCGCCCCAAACCTCTGGTGATATTGGTTTGGGCTACAATATTCAAGACTTACATAGAAAAGTGATGGTTTGACATATGATCCTTTAGTGTCTTTGAGTCTGGATCCCTAATTCTTCACTTTCCTTTTTGTCCGATTTGAGGCCCCTGTCAGGCCCCCAAATCACCGGAAGAAATGTTGTCCCATCTTGCTGACTTCATACGGCGTAGGCCACCCATAGCCATCACTGCCTGACCTTTCCCTTCCGTCCTGCATCCGCTCCCTGAAGCTTGCTTTTGAGGGGCAAAGTGAGAAAATTATCTGGCAGTCGGGTCCGTGACCTAATCATGCTTTCCTTGATCTGTTTCCCTGCTCATCTCCATCTTCACCATGGGCACCAGTTCTTCCGGTGACTTGAATATGGATGATGCTACCAGATATAAGCTTAAATATTTCCATGGGACACTCAGTCTGTGCTCCGGACAGGTTAAGCAATCACTGTTAAACAAATCAATAGAAACCAGCAGTGTAATTTTTCAAAACCAAGAATAACCCGTACTATTTTGTTCTCCTTTGAGGATATGATTTTTGAGTGATATAATTAAGATTTAATGGTTCGTAATCTGACATATACATATGGGGAATGCTTGAGTAGCACTGCATCTTTTGAGCTCTTAGTAAACTAAAAGCAATTCCTGGATCTATGCTCCGATTCTTTTTTTTTTTTTTTTTTTTAGATTTTATTTATTTATTTGACAGAGAGCACAAGTAGGCAGAGTGGCAGGCAGAGGGAGAGGGAGAAGCAGGCTCCCCGCTGAGCAGAGGGCCCAACTCAGGGCTCCATCCCAGGACCCTGGGATCATGACCTGAGCCAAAGGCAGACGCTTAACCGACTGAGCCACCCAGGTGCCCCTATGCTCTGATTCTTATTGGCTGCAATCCACTTTTTGCAGGCTTCTCCCTCCTGTTTTCATTGCTAGTGGTTGGTCTTTCAAACAATTATCACCTTTTAATCCTCCTGCAGGGATGTTTAGATGCATGGAATATTAAAGCTAGAACGCCTGGATGATCTTGGTCAGCACCTACATCTTAAAGATTTGGTAAAGCATGAGTTGGGAAGAACCAAGCGCTCTGGAATTAACTGACCCGTGAATGAAATTTGCCTCCCTGCAGCTCATTAGCACTGAGACCTTGACCCCTCTAAGGAAATTATTTAGATGTAGATTATTTTATAATCAGGAAAATGTAATAATTATAGGTGGTCACTCTCTCTGAATTATCTCACCTTGACTCATTTCTTCCTCTGTAAATTTAGGAAATAATGACTCTTCCCTGTGGAGTCATGCTGAGCGTTGATGATTATTAATGAGACGATCCATTGTAAGTGTTTGCCACATTGTATGCTTTAAAGGTGATTGTTGTTGATAAACCAAGTCCCAGAAGTGAGTGTTTTTGCTGGAGGTTACAAAGCTCTCTACTAGCAGAACTGTGATTTAACCCAGGTTCACTTGTCTTTACCCCAGTCGGTACTATCTAGAAATGATGGTGGCATAGGGACATATGTTTTATTAATTATTCTTTCAGAAAAAAAAAAAATCACTTGTCTCTTTCGTCTTAGGAAAAACATGGTTCCTAAAGCAAAATGGTCATGTATTCAGCAGGGATGGAAATGGGAACATTTTCTAGACAAAGACTGTACACAGCCGAGTACTTGGGGGTGGCAGGCATCTCAACTACTAATGTTTCATCACAGCCTGCATCAATCTTAATAAAATGAAAAGCTGACCCCAAAGACCCCAAAGAGCCATGGGTGTCTGTGCCAAGTAGAACTTACGAATATAGAGCCAGCTTTCAAGTAATTAAGAGACGACTCCACGTTCAGCTTTATATTGCTCACGCTGATGAAAAGCAACAAATGTTGTAGCAAAGATAATAGAAGTGTGGGCTAATCCTCCTAGTGAGAGGGCCCAGGTTTGTTTGTAGGATAACAGGGCCACAGGTTACCCAGATGCTACAGAACAACTTCTAGTATGCCTGGGTGATTCCTCTCCCAGTGATCAGGAGTTGACCGTATATCTAGAATAGTTTTCATGTTTGAGTCATGCTTTGCTATCTTTTCAATCTGTATACACAAGATTACCCCTCCCCCCCCAAAAAAAGGTTTTTTCTGGTGAGATAGAAGCCAAGTAAAAATTTCCAAGCCTAAACATCTTCTTTTGGTAAATATTGAATTACTGTTTGATGGAAAGCTAAAGTATGTTACATTCGTGGATCCAAAAACCCATAACCTTCTTCTTCCTTCCCCCATCCCATACAATCCTGGAGAAAAAGTCGACTTGAAGCATGTGAGGCTAAGTTTTGAAAAAGATTCCAGCTACACCCGCTTGATGTACTAACCCGATGGGAGGAGAGTCGGGGTTTTCATGGGTCTTTAATTAAGAAGGTTGCTCGGCGGGGAGCCTGCTTCTCGCTCTCCCGCTCCCCCCCGCTTGTGTTCCCTCTCTCGCTGTGTCTCTCTCTGTCAAATAAATCAATAAAATCTTTAAAAAAAAAAAGAAGGTTGTTTTGGTAAGCTTTAATAACCAGGCTGCTGTGGGGCCTGCAGAAGCCACTTGCCGCTAGCATGAGGGAAGGTAAAACCATTATAGCAGTTGGCCAAAAGCCAGCAAGCCCTAGAGTGTAAGGAGGACATCTTAAAATATCAAAGACAAAGTTGAAATGGGTGTGAGTCTAACAATCGGCTAAAAATTTAGAATTCTCCTAAGAGGAATTCCTAAAGCAATAAATTATCATACGATTGAACTGGCTTTCATTTCTGAGGTGGTACATAGATCTAGTTCTCTACGTGTCTGGTCACACTAGGCACTAACTCTGATGAGCTGTGTCAGAATAGAGACGGAGGAGGACAGTGAGAAGTTCTAGATGGCAAACCTTTTCCCATAAAGAGCCAGATAGTAAGCATTTTTCTGGTACCTGGATGCCTCTGCCATATATTCTTTGTGTGGGGGAGGGGAGTGCTGTTTGTTTACAGTCCTTTTAAAATATTAAAACTGATCTTTCCTCGACTGCCACGTAAGACAGGCTGCAGGCTGGCCTTGACCTGTAGCCATAGTTTGTTACCTCTGTCCTAAATGAAATAGGCTATGTTTGTGGTATCCTTCAGTATTTTTGCAGAAACCCAAAATAACCAATAGGCTCTATTTAAGCCGGCTCAATGGAAATGGACTTACAATCAAATCTCCTTTGTCATTCCTTTTTCCAGTTGTTCTCTATTTTCTCTTTAAGATTTAATGGTTCGTAATCTGACATATACATATGGGGAATGCTTGAGTAGCACTGAATCTTTTGAGCTCTTAGTAAACTAAGATTTCTTAGTTTACTTAGTTTACTTACTTTACTAAGATTTCTTAGTTTACTTAGTTCCCATATTTCCCCACATGCCTCCACTAAGATTTCTTAGTTTACTAAGATTTGGGTGACATGATGGAAGTTCACTTCACCCAAAGGACCAAGTAGGTCCTTTCTGATAATGAAAGTAGGTCCTTCTGCAGCTGGATAATTCCTTTTGGCAGGTATCTGCAGGGATGTGTGAATCTTTAATGCACATAAATGCCTTTCTAGGGACAATGAAGGCATTAGCTGGAGCTTCTGTCCTTCTGTTTTCTAGAGTTAATTTAACATAAATACTCCTTCTCTCCTCTGTCTCCCAAGGGGCTGATCATTGTTCTGACCAAGTAGGTCCTTTCTGATAATGAAGTATGATAATGATGTATGCCTTTGAAGTCTGTTTGACGTAGCCTGCTCAATGGAAATGGACTTACAATCAAATCTCCTTTGTCATTCCTTTTTCCAGTTGTTCTCTATTTTCTCTTTATACTAGCCTTAGAAGTCTATTTGACGTAGCCATCAGTTGACATGGGAATGCCTGTGCCAAATTTCAATATTTTTCCTTCAGTTGGATGCTGAATGGGAGAGAAGCTTGGCTGAGTTGGAGTAAAGCCCACACTGAAATGGGTTATTGATGAAGAGTATTGATCATATGAAATGAAGTTCAACCCCCCCAGCATGGCACCCAAGGCCCTTGGACCTACTTTTCTTCTGGCACCTGCCATGTATACTCTATGTCCCTATCAGTGCAGGTAACTCACAGAGCCCTAAGTGGGCTATGCTGTCTCTCATCGATGGTGGAATCTTTCCATACAAAGTTTAATTATCCATCACTCCTATGGAGCCTCTCCTCATCTTATCAGGCAGAGATGTAGACACCTGCACTTCTATATTAACACAGGACCTTACACATGAAGCATTTGGAAGGACAGAGGAATGTGGTGATCCCCAGTAGACAAATATTACTTTTTGAGGGTGGGGGAACTTTTATTATTTTTCTCTGTAGCTTCAGGGATCTTCCCATACAGCTTTGGACAAGCACAGAACTGTTTCCAGACTTTGTATGTGATACACAGAATAGCATCGTGCCTATGGGTCTGGTTTTTGAAGTCAGGATGTGCCGAGGTCTAGTCCTGGCTTCTCCACTTAAAAGTAGATAATAAGAATGACCTCTAAATTGCTAGGATTAATTGAGATTTGCCTCTGTAAAGCATTTAGTTCAGGGTCTGACCTGTAGTAATTGCTCAGTAAATGGTAACTTTCCTTCATTCCAGAGCCAGTTATTCAGAACTTACCATGTTTAGAATGATGCCTGACCGGGTTCTGGGCATAGTGGTGAACACAAGAGATGTGATCTCCATGGAGATGGGATGACCAAGGGGGAAGAATCAGGGTGATGGGTGGGCCACCTTAGACCGGTGCTCCAGGAAGCCTCTCAGAGAAGGTAACGTGTGAACTGTGACTTGAATGATAATGATGAGTTCCTATCTCATCAAATCTAAGATACTTGTGAAATACACCATCTTTTAAGGTCCCACCAAGAGCAAATGATGTCAATAAAATTGACACCCTCTCCTATAAGATACTTTCCGTAAGTTGTGAAAAATGTACATCTTAACATCAATGAAATTTATTGATATTTGTTGCTAAGTAAATATCCATTGAATACATTAGTGATACTCTATGGTTGCGTACCAGATTGGGCTCCAGTGGTTTACATTCTGAGTTTCTCTCTTCTGTTTCATAGCTCTGAAAGGTTGACTCGGATCCACCAAAGATAAATTAAGAATATAGTAAATTAAGACATTGTAAGACACATAAGACATTTGTGATCTGATGTGTTTTTTAAAATAGTTTAAAGCTTTTACTTCAGTCATTTAAAGGAACAAAGTGTGTAAGAGAATCCCATCTACGTGGAATTGACCTACACACACCTTGGGTAGGAGTGAAGTCGAGCAGCTTCTGCAGCTGGATAATTCCTTTTGGCAGGTATCTGCAGGGATGTGTGAATCTTTAATGCACATAAATGCCTTTCTAGGGACAATGAAGGCATTAGCTGGAGCTTCTGTCCTTCTGTTTTCTAGAGTTAATTTAACATAAATACTCCTTCTCTCCTCTGTCTCCCAAGGGGCTGATCATTGTTCTGACCAAGTAGGTCCTTTCTTTTTTTTTTTTTTTTTTTAAAGATTTTATTTATTTATTCATGAGAGACAGAGAGAGAGAGGCAGAGGGAGAAGCAGGCTCCCAAGGAGCAGAGAGCCCTATGTGGGACTCGATCCCAGGACCCTGGGATCATGACCTGAGCCGAAGGCAGACACTTAACCATCTGAGCCACCCAGGCGCCCAAGTAGGTCCTTTCTGATAATGAAGTGGAAGGGGCTCCATTTAGAATCAGCCCCCTTTTCTCCTCTGGCAAGTCTCCAGGTTTTCACACTCCAAGGAATGTTCTCTTCCCATATTTCCCCACATGCCTTCCTGTTCATAGAGTAAAATACTGCTTAAGTCTTTGCTTTCTGACCACCCTCTAAACTCTGAATCCTCGCTCATCAAGGTCTTTTTCTGCACCCAGTATGGACCCTTCCTGTCTCTCCTTGTCCAGCTCACCCCATCTGTCCAAGATTCTTTTGACTCCTCGGTTTCTGAATGGATGACTCCATGGGAGCTTTGACAATACTTGGCTATTTCTAGCTGTCATAAAATGTGCTTTCATGCTGTTTTGGTATGACTTTCATCATGTCACCCAGATCCCTAGCACTCAGCGGCATGCTGTTCCCCTGCACATAGTAACTTCCTGGGGTCTCTTCCTCTGTGCCCTACCCTCTCCCAGTGGTTGACTGAAGCCCCAGCAAAGTCCCCTTCCGTGCTCCACCTGACTGGGAGGGGTGGTCAGCACTTGGCCAAGGAGGAAACACAGTGCAGACCTTTTTCTCTTCCAGAGCCACCCTCTGCGTCCCTCCGCAAATCTCAATTAATCCTAGCAATTTAGAGGTCATTCTTATTATCTACTTTTAAGTGGAGAAGCCAGGACTAGACCTCGGCACATCCTGCAACAGAAGCCCTCAGGTTTTAGGTGGTCTTCAGAATCAACACCAACTCTAGCTGAAATATGAGTCTTTGCAAACAAGTAGATGCAAAGGAAAGGTCATCTGTGGGCATTCCAGGGATGCCCATTAACCACAGTCCAGCCTTAGGATGATTTAAGGCTGCTCCAACCTGTGACTAGAAAGCTGGCTGGGGGGGAGGGGGCTGGGGGGGAGACATGAGGCCATGAGGAAAGGGCAGGGGCGCTGAACTGAGGCCATCACAGAGTTCAGCTTCCCGGGGCTGTGTGATTACACATGGTCCTCAAACACTAACATCTGTGCTTCTCTGACGTGCTGGGAAAGAGGGAAAACTGTAATCTGGAGCATAAATATACGATCCTGTGTTTGTTCCCTTTAAACCATGTAAACCTGTTATTATTTAAGCATCTGTGTTGTGCTAAAATATTATCGCCGCCTCAAAGGAGGATATGGTAGCTTGTCTGAAACAGCTTACAGTCTAAATATTCAGGTGTCTTACACTTCTTAAAATGTGAATCAACTAAACACATGAATTATGGAGCCTAGGAGTCAGACTCAGGAATATAGGATTACCTAGAGGGGGACAGTGGAGCACAACAGAGACGTAGACTTTAGAAGTTAATTTTTTAAAAGAAAAGCCTTCTCTTACCTTATGCCTTTCCTATCATCGATCAGACCTTTTGGAGATTTGCTGAGGAATAATTAGGGTGAGGCTCGAAGGGTGATGAAGTGGGCAGGAGACAGATGGGAAATGGGCACGTGGATGGGCTGCCTGGGATTGGCTGTGGCTAGGAAAGTACTTGGGGAAATATTTGGAAGCGTCTGGAATATAGTTATGGAGCAAAATCTTGGTGGTCTTGGCTTTTTTCCACTATTCTTCACTGTGTATATGAGATAAATGCTTATTTTCCCCTCTCTCCTTTAACAGTTGTTTGGGTTAAGCTCTAAGAAATGCCATTTAATCACAATATTTAATGATATCTGATCTTGAAGCTAAAATGGTAAGGAAAGTAATGTGAAAATAATGTTTTTGTGGCACATGGAACCCCGTGGCCCCCGGTGTACCCTGTCACAACAAGACATTACCTCTACCAACTTACAATCCAGATGACTTCCAGAGAGTGTCATCCTTATAAAGCACTCTTATTTTTGTTGTTGTTGTTGTTATTTCTTTCTTTTTAGAAGTTACCCTGATGTGAAAGCAAATACCATGAAGTTCTAAAAATTTGTCATGAGCCCCACAATCGCAATGCCTTTCAAAATCCAGAATACCCCCAAGGAGCAAAAAGAGATTGATGTCGCTTTATGGTCTGCCATATCAAGATGCGATACTATCTAACCTAGTACTATAGTTCAAGAAATTTCCAAATAGGAAGTTAACAGGTATTTGTTTTCACCTTTTTATATAAATGAAGAAGAGAATACATGTCTGTACGAGCTAAAGACATAATAGCTAGCAACAGCTGGCCTAAAAGTCCCCTTGGTTTTGGATTACTAATATATGCAATAAACGTATTTTACAAATGTTTAGAAACTATATACCATATACCAATGAGAAGATTCTTATTTGATACTCTAATATGTACAATAGATATGGCAATCAAATGTCGTACTCTCTTGTTGCTCTCTTTGCTTCCTTATTGTAATACTAGTCCAAACACTCTTTCCGTGGCATCAATTGTGGGAAAAATGGTGTGCATGGAAAAGATTAACTTGTTTTTCTAAGGTTTGAATCCTCAGAGTTGAGATGGGGGGGAATAGCCTGGAACTGGGCACTCTACATATGTCATTTAGAAGTTATTTGAAAATGCCTTCAGTAATGGGGTTAAAACCATGTAACGAAGGTATTATGAGATTTAAGCATGCAATGTATGTATGCTGCCTAGTAAATAATAAGCCCTTGCTAAATAGTGGCTCTTTCACTATGTTCACTGGGTGTCACTCTTCAGTTTTATTCCCTGCTCCCAGACGCTGGAACAATAAACCAACATGTCGGGGCGCCTGGGTGGCTCAGTTGGTTAAGCTACTGCCTTCAGCTCAGTTCATGATCCTGGAGTCCCGGGATCGAGTCCCACATCAGGCTCCAGTCCCACATCGGGCTCCCTGCTCGGCGGGGGGTCTGCTTCTCCCTCTGCCCTCTTCCCTCTCGTGCTCTCTGTCTCTCATTCTCTCTCTCTCAAATAAATAAATAAAATCTTTAAAAAAATAAATAAATAAATAAATAAACCAACATGTCAATAACCGAGGCAAAAGTCAATGGTAAGACGGAGGGAAGAAGAACACATTTTGGGGGTTTGTTTTACTCTAGTAGAGACACGATATTCATTATACTTGAACATTCCGATGAGAATTAGTTTATTCCACAAAGATAATTTCCTAAACTCTGGGGATACGTTGAACAAAACAGACCAAGTCTGGAATGAAGGGAAAACTCTTTGTGAGGAGTGCTCTAAAGAAAAGAAGATAGGAAAAATGCGAGAGGGGTGGGGCACTCTCTTTGCCCCCCGGGGGGGGGCCCCCCCAAGGGCCAATCTGAGCTGGTTACATTGAGCCAAGGCTTAAATAATAAGTGACCCTGAGGAGATCTGAGGGAAGAACATTCTAGGCAGAGGGGGAAAAAAAAGTGAGGAGGACCTAAGAGAAATAAGCTTGGTGAGTTCTAGGAAAGGAAAGGCAGGCTGTGGGTGTGAGACAGGAGAGCAGCGGCAGTGGGGGGATGAAGCTGGAGGGGTAGGCAGGACCTGGATTGTGTCCGTCTTTATATTATCAGAGGTCTTTACCGTGGCTTCAAAGTGCATTGCAAAGCCACTGGAAGGTTTGAAGCAGGGGAGTGACATGATACGATTAATGCCCAATTATCACTCTGGCTGCCGCGCAGAGAAAGGACTGCGTGGAAAGTTCTGGAAACAGAATAGTTGGGGCGCTATTGCATTGGTGCAGAGGATGCTCGCAGAGGAGGTGGTGAGAAGCGGGTTGATTCAGAACTGGAATGTCAGCCAAGATGGTACAGCTCAAGGAGAAGGAATTTATGGGGATTTGGAAGCAGCCTGGCTACTGTTACTTGTTTTGACCTATGTGCTTACCAGTCCCCATCTTGGGTTCCATCGCCCTCTCTTTTTCGGCTCCCCTAGGTGGGGTCACAGAGCGATACATGGCTGCAGGTCTCTGTGAAGCCAGGACCAATCAGCTCACCTCCCCCTAAACCCCTTCACAGCCAAGTACCCCTTCCTTCCAGCTCCGTAGCATCCTCATTACCTCATTTCTAGCACTTGCAATGTGGTATTTCTGATAACCACTTAGTTGGTCTGCCTTCCCTCACTAAACTGTGAGCTCCTTGACAGCAAGTATTTGAACAAAATAATTTTTCTTCTACTGGTTGAAATGAGCATTAAGAAAGCTGGGCCAAAACCTTTGTTTTCACAAATTAGTTGAAAAAAAGGAAATTCTGAGTAGGTAGCTAAATATCTGAAGGAGGAGGAGGAAGGAAAGGAGAAAACAAAGAAAAGAAAATGAGAGGAGGAGGCAAACCCACTGGAGGAATTCGGAGGTTCTCTGCTTCAACACTTCATGAAGGTTTCTTTAGGAGAGTATTTGTGTTCAAAGGACTTTCTGCAAGAGGAGTCCAGTAGCTATTGGTTTGAAAGTTGCATGGGTCTGCAGTAAATGTGGTGCTCTATAAATATGTATGTTCATTGCCTGCCTTTCGCTGGTTTATAGTGTAGTTGGAAGCTCAGCAGTGTTTATTCTGGAGCAGAAACAACTATCAGAGAAATTGTAGTGGTAAGAAGTCTCTAATGTTGCCGCGGTTGAGTGACAGCTCTGCATTTCCAGACAGGATATCAACCTTATGCCAACTCTGTAAACATGCTTCCTAATGCAGGGGGAGGGCCCCTCAGACCTTTTGGTAGGTCGTGAATCTCCTGGGGCATGGAGGTTATGCCGTATTCATCCTGGAATTCCCAGTACAGAGCATGGTCAGTAGACGCCCTTGACCTTTAATCAATTGTTTGATTTCAAGTTTGGTCTGGTTCTTGATTTCCACTGTAAAGTGGGATTGAGAAGTCTGATGTTCAATGTTAATGTTTGGGTTTTGGATGAAAACCTTAATTCTAGTTTACCAACTTCAAGCTTAGACGTGTAAAAACAAGTTTGAGAAGTCTGTATTTGTTATTCTCATATTCAGAATTTAACACTCTTCCTGGAAAAAAAACCGAATATGGCTAAACCACGTTGTTTCGTGTTATTTTAAGTGGTGCAATGATTGTTCTGTTATTTGCAAATTTAACTTATTAAGACAGGTCTTTGAAGGATCCTGTCATGTTAGAAGGGAATGGATTCTGGTAGCCTTGTTTTAGTGACTAGGCTTATTAGGAAATAATCAAATGACACTTCTTTTAGAATATTCCGGTTTAGATTTTCTGGCTAAGGTAGGGAGGCACTATTGTGTTTCAAAAGAAATCAAGAGAAAAAACTGCAGTGGGCCTGTCCAAGCCTCCCACTTATTTGCACGCCTCCTGGGATTTATCTGTTGGCTTTTGCACAATTGATTCAAAGTCACCCACTCAGAATTGGGCTCATAATCTCTCTTTCCAGACCTACCTCCAACTTCCTGGGGTTGTTTTTTTCCCTCCTTTTCCAATTCTTAGTTAATAGCACTGTAACTCACTAGTCACGGCAAGCCATTTCCTTCTCTCTCCTGCCTAGTCCAATCAGTTAGCAGTGACTTCCTAAACAGTTCTCAATCCAAATTCACTTATGTATGCCGCCACACCCCGTCCCATCCTTTTAGACACTTATCTCTTGCCTAGACTGTTCGAATAATTGTTGATCTAGCATTGATTGATGTATCTAGAACACAAATTTGGCCAGTGATTACCTTGCCTCTTGTAATGGCTTAACCCAAAAGAAGGGTTGATGGTAGAACTTGAGGTAGAGATAAAAGTCCCAGACAGAGAGACTTTAGCATTTCTCTGGTCACATTCCTCCCTCCTATCTCAGGTCCAGTAGGGTAGGCATACTCTGAGGGCTCTACCTCCAGAACATCTAGAATCCTACTTCTGATGGACTTCACTGCTCCCACTGGGTCCAATTCCTTTGCCCTCTCTCCCTGGATTATTGCAATAGGTTCCTAACTGGTCTGCCTGCTTAGATCCTGCCTGCTCTCTACTATCTCTTTTCTACACAGCAGCCAAAGTGATCCTGTCCATAGGTTGGCTAATTCAAACTCCCCTCATGGTTTCCCAACTCACTTGGAGTCAAAAGCAAATCTGTGAAACAGCCTCCAAGACCCTCCCCAGTTGGCCCCTGCTCCCTTCTTTCTCTCCGATCCCGTCTCCTGCTCTTGCCCACATACTCCCTCTGCCTCGGCTCACTGGCCTCTTTGCAGTTCCCACATACGCTGAACGAGCTCCAGCCTCTGAGTGTTTTCAAGACCTCTGCCTGGAAAATTCTTCCCTGGATATCAAAGCCTTACTGTCTTTCTGCTTGCAATTCCCTGCTCAAGTTGTCACCTTATCAAAGAAGTCTTCCTCATCACGCTTTATAAAATAGGAACCCCATACCTTGCAAGCTATATCCTTCTTACCCTACTTCATTTTTATTTTTGGCATTTATCAACACCTAACAAAGGATATATTTGTTTCTTTTCTGTTCTTCGTGAGAGGAGAGGATTCGTGTTGTTTTCACTGTATTTCCAATGTTTTAGAACACTGCCCAGCACAGAGAGAAGCTTATACATTTTTCGAATAAATCCTCATCACCATTGCCATCTCTGGCCTCTAAGTAAGGTAGGTTCTGCTTGTCTGATACCGTTAGTCCGCATTCTAGAACAAGATCAGCAGCCTAAGGTGTTGTCTATGGATGCGGGTGAGTAGGTGGGTGAATACTTAGGAGTAGAAATGGTGAGAACCTGCCCTGTGAGTCTACCTTTTTCGATTCCTACACTCGTGCTCCTGTGCTTTGAAGACATTTCCTTAGGAGATCCCCCTGGGCCAATTGTCTGCCCTCTAGCGCCATCTTACCCAGAAAGCTTTGGCTGTTCTCTCATATCTGCCTGGACTCCACCCAGGTTGCTTCCCTACATCCTGCCTTACTCCTCCACGGTGCCCACAGAACCAAATAACATCTCACGTGTCGCAGACACTCAAAAAATACCGAGTCACTGCTTGATACCGAGGTCCACTCATTTACCCTTCATTATTCAAATGCTACATATCCATCAAAATAGGCAGTGTGGTATGACGGTTAAATGTTTAGACTCTGGAGCTGGACTACCTGCTTCCACACCGGGTTCCCCCATTCAGAGTTGGCATGACTTTGGACAAGCTATGTGGCCTCCCTAGCTTAGGGGCAGCAGCGCACAGACAAGGGAAACAGTACCAGCTCCCAGGCTTAGGGTGAGGATCAGATCCAGTCATTCTTTAACATGCTTGCAAAACCTACTTCTAGCATCCAGAAAACACTGGTAAACGCTAGCCATTATTTTCATTAGCATTTCTTTAAAACTGACATCTTTCAGAAAACTCAAATTGCTCTCTTTTTAATTACCATGTTAATCAGCTTCATGTATATTAATGCCTTAGCTTGATATGGATTACCAACTCATCCATGTCTTATTAATTATATATATGTATAATATTACATTCATTTAGTAATATTGTATTTATCCACTCTCTGTTCAGCATTTTCCTCCTCCCTTCCTTGCTTTATTTTTTCTGCATAGCACGTACTTCTGTCTGAGTGACACACTGTAAATTACTATTTATCTTTTTAAGTTCTTCAGGGAGGAATCTCTCCTCTAATTAAAGAAATTTCCAAATAAACACAAGTAGAGAAGATAGTATGATGAACCCCAAGTACCCATCTTGCAGATTGAACAAGGCCAACCTTGTTTCATCTGTTTCCCCATGAACCTCCCTCCCCTGCTTTGTAGCAGTAAAAGCAAATCCTAGGTATCATGTTTTACTCATAAATATTTCAATATGTATTTCCAATGGATAAGAACACTTCCATAATAACCACCAGTTAATTAATATGTCTACTAAAAACAGCAGTAGTTCCTTAATATCTATTCTTATTCTGTCTGTACTCAAGTCTCCCTGTTGGAGCAGGGGTATTTTTTTTGCCTGTTTTGGTTGCTGCTACATCCCAAATACCTAACAGGCCCTGCAGTATTTAACCAAATGAGTGGATAAGTTGTATTCTCGAATTTTATTTTTGAAAGACAACTCCATAAAAATATTATAAATGGTGATTGCGATCTTGGGCTAATGAAAGAAAACCCACTTGACTCATGGTGTAGCTGAGGCATAATTCTGTCTAATGTTTACACGTCGATAGAACTAAACCGGCGTCTTTAATGAGTTCTCAGTTGGGACGGGCCATCTTTGAACCCGCTGCTCTCGCCTCAGAGGATGTGAAACTCCATCTCTCTTCACCTTCTTGAACAGGGAATGAAGATAGCCTGGTTCATACTTTTCGAGCTGAATGGACTGTCTTTGAACGTGAACTGTACTACTTACCTGCTGTTTCTTCTTCCATAAAGTGGGGGATAAGGATAACTACTACACAGGATTGTTAGGAACATGTAATGATAGTAGATAAACTGTTACCCGGTGCTTGGGCTTTAGCAGCTGTTTAATGAACAGTCGAGATCTGTCCGTTGTCACCAGGCCACTGTTGTTGGCAGTCTCCAAGGCAAGAGTCCCCAGGAGAGAGAGGAAGGCCCCCAAGGGTTGACTGGGGGCAGGTGGCTGCTGAATGGAAGCTGACCCTCAGCAGGGCTCTTCCCCAGGACTTCCGGCCCCTCCATCCAGACTCTTTCTCTCTCTCCGTTCAGGTTGGCCCTTTAGGGTTTCTTACTTTTGCTGGGGTCTCCTGCAGAATGGGAAAGGGGTGTTGTTCTTTTACTTCTGGGCAGTACACTGCCCTTTCAGGGATTACTTTGAAGAGCTTTTACTGCTAATAATGAGATTGAAAAACATCATAGTTCTACCTTTGCTTTTGAGTAAACACTAGGGAAAAATAGTTGCATGAAAATCAGATTTTGTGCTTTCTTGAATGAATGACTAGGTTACACTATAGATTCCTATCTAAGTAAGATTATTTTCATGAATCTGGGGGCACAACTGGTCTTGTCAATGACATGTCGGCGAATCACTTCTCTTAATGAGCTTAGATACAAGGTCAGTTTTTCTCTCCATCATTCATCTAATACATGGACATGTCTTCTCGGTTTTGTGATTTGAAGTAGCTTCCCTCTATTTCCAATACTGCAGCTTGCTCTGAGGCGGATTAACTTGGTATTTGAGATGAACGAGGCTTTGTATAATCTACAACTTCTGCAGAGCTCAATCTCTTTCCACAGCACAGAGAGGTTCAAAATGTTATATCCAACTCTGATAGCTTGACCAGAACATGCACCGGTGAGCCCTCTTCTGCATTCCGTGCCTGTGGCCCCTCCCCTCACACCAACCCCCAAATACAATACAGAGTCTTCTGTTTGCTCTCGCTTGACCAGTGTCACCCTCTGAGAGCTGGCATCTGCTTTATTTCCTTCCTGCTCTATTGCAACACTCCTCTTTTCCAAATCTCAGTGGAAATTTTGTAATATGCATATATTTAAATTCTCCCAACAGGGAAAATACACAGATGTAAACTCTCAAAGGCTAGAATTTGTTGTGAGAAGAATCAGAATGAAGAGGCATTACAGTGGGCGAAGTCAGCTAGGAGGAATAGAGTGGAAATTCTAAATAAGCAATAAGAAGACAGGAAGGGGCAGGGCATCTGGAGAGCGGGCATGGGGGAAAGGTAAGGCAGTGCAAGGGCTATGGTGAGGGGGATGAAGCTTCGCCTTCTGATTCCCATTTGCCTCCTGTTACAGCAAGGAACAGCAGACCCTGGAGAGATGGCCCTGGTGGTGGAGGTGGTAGAAGCTAACATTGACTGAGCACTTACCAGCCCGGGCAGGGTTCCAGAGGTTTTGCATACACTTACTAATTTTATGCTCACAAGCACTTTGTGGACAAAGGCTCCCATTTTGAAGAGGAAGAAACAGGCGTCATAATAGTTAGATGTCTGGTCCAAAGACACCTAACTAATCAAGGGCAGCGCTGGGATCAGTGCCCAATGGCCCGACTCCAGATCTCATGCACACAGTATGCTTGGTGTGTGGGTTGGGATTGGATTCAACTGCCGGTGGGGGTGGGGAGGGGGACACAGGTCTGAGTAAGTCCAAGACCAGTAGGTAGCTGTCTGCTCATAGGGACCCAAGCTCCTTCTGTCTTGTTGCTCTGAAAGATATCATCTTAAGCCTGGGCAGCCATATGCCCAGTTAAAATTGAGGATTGCATTATTGTAGAAGAAAAAAGTGGCTAGTTGGGGGACAACTCAGCTGCTAAGATAAAAGGAAGGTGACATGTGCAAGGTGTGGCATTCCAGAGGGAAGGAGCACCTATGGCCAGAGTCACGGAACTCTACTGCTCAAGCGCCTTGCCGAGCTATGACTCAGGGTAGCTTACTGAAGTACTTGATTGACAACTGAGCTACCTTCGCTAAAAGCCAAAACCGTATCTAAAATACGTAACATCTGGCAGGATGCCCAACTTAAGTACAAATAAATATTAGATTCTAGTGTTTGATTAACAACTGGGTATTTCCAACAAACACTTCATTCTGGCAAGGGCTGTTTACTAACAGAGTCAGAAGCAGTTTCTCCTGGAGAGGAAGCTTCTAAAGATGCTAATCATCATAGGATGTCAGTCATTCATGGAGACATCAGGAAACACCTGAAAACTGATACGGTCTGCTTGCTTCCATCAGCTTAATGTCTTGTACGACCTTGCTTTTCTGTCAAAGAGCTGGACTAATCAGACGCTTGAAGGACTCTGCAGTTGGAATGAATTGATTAATCAAAGAAATGCTTGCAGTTTCAACATCCTCAATCTACTGTGATAGAACAGAAACCACTGGTAAATGCTGAACTTCTAGAATTAAGACCTATGTTGAGGGTGGGCTGATTTCAACATTATTGAGAGGATTAGAAAGAAAATCAGAAAACCGAGAAGGAGGATAGCAAAGATTTTTGCCAAGAGGAGGAATTTGAAGAAGTGCAGTCGAGTTAAACTGTATGTTTTCAGAAATGTAGATTCTGTGAATTTTCTTCTATTGCATATCCCCAGAGAATTACAGGAAATCCTTTGTTACAGGGTATCCTGAGTTGGAGGGTTTGTTAAGTTAAAAAAAAACAAAACAAAAAAACAAAACCACTCATTTGGTGGCAGGCTTCTGGTGAAGATTATAGAATCCATTTACGCTCCGCTGAGTTTGAGGAACAGCAATCGCTTTCATCATACTTGTTTGCATGGTGGCCCAGAGAAGAATTAAGAGACTTCCTTTTTAAAAAGTTTTTGCTAAGACAGCACTTTTATTTTCCAGTTGAGTCAATGGGATTGTCTTCTATTGGAATTCCAAAATCAAACCTGATGTCCTAGTGAGATTTAAAAGTAAATTGATGAGAAGTAATTAACTAGTTAATTACCAGTGTGGCAGAATAAACTTGTGCTTTAAAAGTTGCTGAACTACTCAAATGGCTGGGACTTTCAGAAGAAGGCTATTTGTTGATGTCGCGAAGCCTTTGGCAGTACTCTAAATGTCCCTGGCAAAGTTTCCTGTAGAACTCAGCAAGGTTTTTGGTCTACTTTAGAGGTGTTTGTCTCTTTGCAGGCTGCCCGTGAAAGTTAAGAACAGTGATGCTGATGGTAAGTGGTGAATAAAGCTGCCAACTGGTATGAGTGGGCTTGTGAGGGGAGCTCAGCAGAGCGCTCACCAGGCCTTATAAATGCAAAGGATTTCCTTCCATTCTCTGAGGCCTTTTGACAGACAAATGATTACAGTTTATTGATGGGCATATCAGCAGGCATTGTTCTGTGGAGGGCCTGGGGTGTGGGAACAGGTCTTAAGGGGCGAGGGGATATATCCGATGATACGTGGGAGGATGGAAAGCATGGAAAGCGAATATGGTGTGTGTGCTGGTAACTGTTTAACAACCTCCTGGGGTGGGGGTAGGGGACTCTGTGTGTGTGTGTGTGTGTGTGTAGGTGTACACAGTACACATCGCACACAATTTGCAAATAATAATACAAATGCAAAATGATTTTCACAGAATGCTTTTGTATATGTTTGCCAAACTTCTTACATTTGTAAGCAACTTGTTAATAAGCAAATATAGTCTCCATGTGAATATTGTTATTTTCTTTCACATTACTAAGACAATGAAGATGTATGTCAGTTTCACTCACTCATCCGTGATGCAGGTGACTATCTACTGATTTGAAAGCTGGATGAATATTTCCACATTTTTTGTGCTATTTATACAATGCAAGAGCTATAGGGCCTTCTATGTTTTAATCTGCATTATTAACATTTTCTTCAGCGCTTTCTTAGACATGAAGAGAAGAAATCAAGCCCAGATTCGTAGTGTTTGCCTACTTCCAAGGTGTAAATATCCCCACTGTGGCTACTTCCCTGCTATGGATGTGACATCATTGAATGCAGGCTGGGGCAGAAAGGGGCACTGGCCCACCGTTAAGACAGGATTTCTACGACACAGAGAAAATAGAGGTCATTGACCTCAAAAGCAGAGGTAGCAGTAAAATAATTAAGAAAGGATGAGTTTGGGGCATTTATATCTTTGTTTTTAATACAACTTATTTAATTTTAAGTTTATATTATTTAGGTTTTAATGCTGCCTCTAACCACGGGCTCACAACATTCCTGAAATGTAACACTGGGCTCCTGCGAGCTGCTAAGGAAGAGTCTTGAGGAGGAGAGTGCCCCCTCTCCCAGCCTAGGGACGAAGGGAGGAAGCATAGCTGGGAGTGGTCATCTGTGCAGTTTTTGACCTGACGAAACATTTTGGAAGACAGCCGCAATTTCCCTTCAAGTGTGGGGCAAACTAAATAAAGGTGGTCCCTAAATTACTAAGGGCAATTCAGATCCAAAGGGAAGAAACTATAGAAAGCAAAAACACAGTTTAGACTTGCTTTGGGAACCGAATCTAGACAATTTGACTCAAGTGAGGACTTTTCTCAAAATTCTACCCATTGAGAGATCCACGTGGTTAAAGACTTGGGGGTGGGGTGGGTTCAAAGGTCACCTCTGTTCGGTGCCTGCTTGCTTTAGCAGGTCCCACCTCCACACACCCCCCCCCCCCCCCCCCCCAACCCCCCAAAAGGCCCCCACATTCTTGCATAGTCTCCTTTCTTCCATCCTTGTAGACAGGTGTTTAGCTTTATCCACGCTTGCATTGGCTCATACCCATCACCCAGCTCAGAGAAGACCCTCAGAATTCATACACCCTTGGAAGGCAATAGAAGATTGTAAAAATAGGCATATTTCTGACATATTTTCATTTGAATTAATTCAATCTGAACCACTTTATTCCTAATGCCCACTGAGACCCTCCGTACTAAGGGAGCAGATAGGTGGGAAGCGAGGCAGTTTTGGAGCAGGGAACTTTGAGGAGCCAAGGGAGGCTTTCATGGGACAGATGGAGGGGTAAAGAAAATAAAATGCATGCTTCTAGATGCTTCCTCTCCTCAGGCTTGAAAGGAGAAATGTCTTTTGGTTTTTTTCCTCCCTCCCACTTTTTGCTGCCCACAAGGCTCCAAATAGCACCACTCTGCTTCTCACAGGAGCGAATGGTGAAAACCAACTCTGACTTCTAGGTGGGATGACAGAGCTTGCAGAGGACAACCCATTTGCTGCTTGGACTGCTTACAGTTTTGGCCATCAATTGATTTCTTTTTCCCAAAGGATGTGTTTTGAGTTAAGGAGGGTGGATTGTAGCATTAACACTAACACTGATGCCGCCACATCTTGTGTGTAAATGCCACGTTGTAGTTGGTCACAGTCACACAATCATTACCATCTTTATATTTTTATGATATGTGTTTATTTTTTTTGCCTTTGTGTTTACTTTTACTGTTTCTTGTGCGTGTTTTTACAATTTTTACTGACTTTTCAATCGGAAAGGAGATTTTTATGTATGGGAAGCAAAGGAAAAGTACTGATTCAGGTTGGGTCGTTAGAAGTAATTCCAAATCTGTACTCCTCAAAATCCTCGTCTGGCAGTTCAGGTAGCCCCAGACACGGGGCAGCCTGACTGCGTTCTCATGGCGGGAAGACACCCTGACTCAGTTGCCCTTCCGCTCTGCCCACTCCCGGCCACACCCCGGCCAGACCTGGCAGGTCGCGATCCCACAGGAATTTGCTGCAGCTGCCTGGCCTATCCTTTGTCCCTCCAGACCCCTTCAGTATTTGCGCAAGTGGGGAAGGGCTCTATGTAAACACTGTCACTCCCTCTGTGACCACTGGGCATTCCACACCCACTTCATCCAAGTGAGGGTGAACAGAGCCAATTGTGTGTTCTATCTTCCTTGTCTTTTAAATTGCCAGATCCTTTTGACTGACTTGGCTATTTTTTTGAGGTTGTCTAGACTTCTGCTGTAATGATGAATGTGTGTGTGTGTGTGTGTGTTCATTCAGTAAATATCTGTGTACCTGCTCCTTGCCAGGCATCATTCCTCTGCTGTGTGAGCACAGGGGTGAACAAGGCTGAGGATCTGCCCTCTCGGAGTTTGCATTCTCTGCAGAAGATGGATACAAACAAGTAAACATCAAATGCTATCAGGACAAGGAAGAAAAGTAAGGCAGGGTGGCGGGACAGAGAAGGAATATAGATTGGGAAAGAAGGGCTCTTTTCCTTAGTGTTACCAAATAAAGCTCATTTGTCGATGTTAAAAAGTAGTCAGAGGAAGTAAATAAATCTCTGCAATTTATCCTGCCTCCATAAGGAGAAGAAGACCTCTGGCTTCACTCTCTCGGATCGAATCTCCGAGATGTCATTTCTGTGCCTCAGTTTTCTCGTTGTAATGTGCGTTAGTAACGCACCCCTGAGTCGCTGAAAGAGTAATTGCGTGAATACTTGTAATGTGGTTGGAGTGGTACCCGACAGATAGTAAGTCCTCAAGTGTTACCTCTGATTCTGTATGGTGGCGTTTAGCGGATGTCTAGCATTCGTGCAAGGAGGCTCTGTTCCAGAAGGGCAGGACGCTGGAACTGCTGCTTCGCTGGGGGTAGGAGGTGAACCTCAGCTTCTGTCTTTGTAAAATGGGTCCACCTGGCCACTCAGTGGTTTGTTGGGCTGATCAACTGGTAGTCCTATTTAAAATACCTAATAAGGAATGCTACCAAAATATCCATCTGTAATCATTTATGCTCCACATCTTGTCCTCCCGACTTTCTGATGCCTGTTTTCTATTTCGCTTTCCGTCTTGTCCCTTGAACGCCTTACACAACCCCAGGGAGATGACACATGTCCGGCTTTGTCATGCTGTGCTTCTTGCTGTTCGTGGCCAATTGCACTATCAGAGCAGTTGGCTCTGAGCCGGAGATGAGAGAGGACCTCTGACTCCAGCTCACACTTGAGCCTCTTTCCCTGGCGTGTCCCTAGCACGATCCCCTCCCCTGAGAAGTCTGTCAACCTCTAGCCAGCACCTCACATCACACCAGGTGGAAGGAAGCAAAGAGCTGCGTGAGACTAGCCTACGAAAGGATACTTTCAGTAAATTAGCAAATCTCCATGAAAGCAAAAATGTTACACGAGCACTTATTATATATAAGGCACTATCCTAGCGACCATACGGTGAGTGGAAATTTTATCCCAAAGGTAACGAATAGTTTGTTATGCTACCTACAGTAACAAAAGGGAAGGCTTCCCAGGGACAGACTTTTTTGGAAATTCGCAAAAATTAAAATAACTGGAGACATGCGGCTGTGTTCCCATGTTGGGGACAGCTTGTGGAGCACTCACCAAGGCCCTGTCTCCCCGGCCCACCGCACCGATCGTGAGGAACTCTTTGATGCCAGAGCCTCTCAGACAGCAGAGTTTCCTCAGGAACCCTGCCCACTGTGCCACACTTCTTGAGCCAGGGCCCTTCGGGGAGGCCAGTGAGGTATATATTCCTCAAAGGAATTCCACACACCACCCCCTGCTCTCCTCACCCGAGTGGAGAGTCAGCAGGAACCCCTCTCTTATCCCCTCCAGACGGGTTTTGTTAAAGGGAGTTACTCCCAGAGGATGTACTGTTGGGGGCTCGTGTGATGTTTTATCACCACTGAACATTGGAGACTTTTCCCTTAAATTGAAATAAGAAATCAACAACTGTTTGTTTTAATGCCTCCCAAATGCCTAAAAGCGCAGAAGTCTCTTTTAGGGGATGGAAGAACAAAGGAGCAGACCCAGTCAGGGGCTTTGTCTCAGCCCATCTGTCAGAAAGGAGCTGCCACTTCCTTTTGGGTCCAATAGATACGGAGTCTGCACTAGAATCTTTTTCTGCTGTTGTGCTGTCGGAAATGAGTGAGCAAGCTTGCTGAGGCCGCTTCTGTCGTTTGTTATGGATCCTGCGTGTCAGGGACACAGTCTTACAGTTTCACTTCTTTTTACCCCAAACCTCACTCCAGTGTAATTCCTCAGGTGGCACTGAAGTCACGTTTGATGTGATGGTAACTGCAGCCGCACAGGTGCAGCCAGAAAGAGGAAGAGAGATGGGAAGGTTTCCCCCCCATTTTGCAAGTTAAATAACCTTGGTGGTGGGGACAGGGGGACATCATATCATTTTGTGAGAGCTGGTGCTGTTGAGGTTAATGACAGAGCCATCTTCTGATAGTGGTGTGTGAGGATGTGGCACCATTTTATTTTTTTAAGATTATTTGAGAGAGAGAGGGAGCGCGCACACACACGCACACACACACACGGGGCGAGCGTAGTGGGGGGAAGGAGCAGAGGGAGAAACTCTCCAGCAGACTCCCCACTGAGCGTGGAACCCAACGCAGGGCTCCATCTCACAACCCACGAGACCATGACCTGAGCAGAAACCAAGAGTTGGGTACTTAACCGGCCCACCCAGGCACCCCTGTAGGAACCATTTTAAATATTCCTTAGTAAAAAGCATTAACAGGGCATTTTGGGTTTTGTTTTTAGTCCCCCACTCCCCATCCCCTAGAATCATTAGGTTCTAGATCAGCAGTCTTCAAAGTATGGTCTATGGTTCACATGTAGGTCCCTAAGACCTTTTCAGAGGGTCCGAAAGGCCAAACTATTTTTATAATAATACATAAACATTATTTGCCTTTTTTACTCCTTTCTCTCACAAGGGTCCCACGAAGTTCTCCAGGTAGTACACGCCATAGGATATCCCAATATATTGAATGCTGAGGTAGATATGAGAAGCTGGCTGTCTTCCTTCTGTAAAGCCAGACATTCGAGACACTTAGAAGACCCTAAAACAACACCAGTCTTCTCACTAAAGAATTTTTATGTCCCATTAAAATGTTATTTACATCAACCTGTAATGGGTTTATGAATGTTATTTTAAAATCAATTAATACATATTTTGAAAATTGTTCAGGCTTAGTTTCTAATATGATAAATACTAGAACTCATAAGCCACATCATCAAGAGCTCTTTGGGTTCCTCAGGGGCTTTTAAAGATGTAAAAGGGATCCTGAGAAAAGTTTGAGAACCACTGATCTAATACAAGCGCTCTTCACAGAAGAGCCGGGAAGATCTATTTTCCACAGCCAGCAGCGCCTAGGAGGGTATGATACCAGTCTGAAACCTGCCGTGATTGCCTGTGTCTGCAGAATGTATTACAGAGTTTTCACTCCAACCCTCAGCCCCCGAGATGAGAGCTTTGCCTCTCCTTCCAGCACGTTCTGCCATCACTGCTCTGCGCTCCAGGTGGGCTGGAAGAGCATGTGCCTTGGCATGCTGATGCCTTCCTACTTTACCCATCCCTGCTCCTTGTCCTTGGTCCCTGCCCTGCACCCCAGAGACACCACTGCGAGGCAACACCCCTTCCTCCCCCCATACCCTCAATACCTGAACCTCAATTTGCCTCCCTGTCGTTTCCCTATAAGGAGAAAACAGTTCCTGTCTCACAGGGTTATTGCAGAGAAGGAATGAGCTCCTTTCCAAGGTGTTTGACACAAGGGGAGTGCTCAAGTATCACCTTCTGTTATGAATAAAAACGCTGTTGTCGGGCGCCTGGGTGGCTCAGTTGGTTGGGCGACTGCCTTCGGCTCAGGTCATGATCCTGGAGTCCCTGGATCGAGTCCCGCATCGGGCTCCTTGCTCGGCGGGGAGTCTGCTTCTCCCTCTGACCCTCCTCCCTCTCATGCTCTCTGTCTCTCATTCTCTCTGTCTCAAATAAATAAATAAAAAAATCTTTAAAAAAAAAAAAAAACGCTGTTGTCATGTACATTTCACCCCCATTCAGATTATAACTCCTCACGGGGAAAGGAGGCCATTGGCACTCTGTGGGACTGGCCCAGCGACTGCTGGAGGGCAGTTCCTCTTAAGAAATTCAACCCGGAAGGTGGTAGTTTGCAAAAGAAAATGGAGGAGACTCTGTTACCATCGTCATGATTCTTATAGACACAGTGATCTATTCTTCATCCTTCCCTCAAACAGATGGAATTTCTGTTTGGATTAAGGAATGAGAAGGACATTTACTGCAGACTTTCTATGCACCAGACCCTTTCTGTAGTTCTGGGTTTTTTCTCAGCCATCCCCGCGATCAGCCTGACTTTAGCAGTGGCAGGCGGTGTTCGGTGTCCGCTCTGGTGAGGAAAGTGAAGCCCAGAAATAGGAATCTTGCTTCAGACTGCCCTGCACTGAGAAGCAACTCTGTATTTGAAATCCAGATTGTCTGAAATAAATGCCCATAAATTTTTCCATAATGGGGCGTGTGGGTGGCTCAGTCGGTTGAGCGACCGACTCTTGGTTTGGGCTCAGGTTGTGATCTCCGGGTCATGAGATTGAGCCCTGCATGTGGCCATGCTCAGCATGGAGTCTGCTTAGACTCTCCCTCTCCCTCTGCCCCTCCCCGCTGTGCTCTCTCTCTCTAAAATAAAGAAATAATTTTTAAAACCTTTCCACAACCACCAGATGTAATGAGTGAAACTGGATTGAGTCATAGGTCAAAAAACTATTAGATAATCTTGCGATAGCAGGTTAACTTGTTAAGCCTGCCTTAAATTACCATAGACTCAGTGGCTTGAACCAACAGAAATTTATGTCTCACAGCCTGCAGGCTAGAAGTCCAAGATCAGGGTGTTGGCAGGCTCGGTTTCATTCTGACCTTAGTTTGTAGATGGCTGTCTTCTCCCCATACCTTCATATGGTCTTCTCACTGTGTGTGTTCAGCCAGATTTCCTCTTTTTACAAGAATAGGAGTCGTATTGGATTAGGGCCCACCCTAATGACCTCATTTTCATTTAATTACCTCTTTAAAAAACCCTGTCTGCAAATGCATCACATTCTGAGATACTGGGGATAGGACTTCAACCTATGAATTTTAAAGGGACACAATTCGACCCATAACAGACAACCAGTTAACTTTGGACATGGACTGGGTATCCAGTGGCATTATGGGATTGTTGATTTTACCACATGCAACAATGGATTGTAGTTCTATAGGAAAATGTCACTTTGGGGGATGCGTGATGACGTGTGTAGAGGTAAGGAGTGACATCTCTATATTACTTTCAAACAGTTCAACAACGACAACAAAAGTCATAAGGGCAATGAGAAAACTGCAAAAGACACCAAAACAGGGGCAGACTCAGAGGAAGTGTCTGCAACACAGGCAATGGACAGGGGTGTAGGGTCCCAAATATGTCACAATTTCTGCAGGTCATTTGAAAGGGGGAGGGAGGGGACATATTTTGTTTCCGGTAAGGAAGGATATATATATATATATAGCAAATTTGCCCAAAGAGAGTGTATTGTCCTCTCTAGAGGTCTTCAGGCAAAGGTTCAGAGTTCCCTGGCCTGGCTGAGTGTCACTGTGGTCTTCCCTGAAGGCTAAGAGGATTGAATGTGTAGGCCTTGAACGTTCAGTCCAGTGCCTTGTGATCAGGAGTCAGTACTGATCTCCCATGTGTTTCCAGCAATGGAGGGAGGTGATGGGGACCTGGGAAGTCAGTTCTCTTCACTGCTTGGGCTTCTGAGTGAAGGGAAAAGCTTCCACAACCCTGCACCCATCTTGGCAAACTCACTTTTTCTGGCCTCGCAAGGCTCTGATGTACCCTGCTGGCAAGCATTCTTTATGTTTTCAAGGTTCGGCTATGACACCAGCCAAGTATTATGGGATATGACTAAGATAAGTAAATCTCTTTAAATAGGTGTTTATCCATTCCATTTCAAAAGGCTCAAGGCCCAATATCGAAGAATTCAAGCCCATTGTTTGGTATGCCTGAGGGATAATAGCCTATCAAGTCTTAGGAGTAGTTGTATTTTCATCCTGAAACTCGTGTGTGTGTGTGTGTGTGTGTGTGTGTGTGTGTGTGTGTGTGTGGTATTTTTACCCTCATTTTAGGTCAAGGCTATAGAAAACTATTTAAAGTTAAATATCTTTGTGCTCAACTATTAGCAAACTCAGGAAACTAATGAAAGGAAACTAGCAAATCAACCATGCTTTCTGGTGAATGGGACATTTGAGAGGAAGGCAAGACAGAAAAGCCACTGTCTAGACTCCGTGGTGTGGCAAGTTCCCTTGTCATCGATCAAGGGAACGGTGTGCTCACAGAGCCCAGTTCTAGAGATATGATATAACAGGTCAGATCAGCAAGTCCATAAACAGAAATGTTTGTTTATACCATGTCAAATTCTGGACAAAATATTTATTTGAAAAATGAAAAATATTTATGTCTTGAAAGGTGTTTTTGTGGCAGACAGAGATGGAAAGAAAGGTTTTAATCATTTTTCTTCCCAAAGCTTCCCAAGCTCTATTATAAGCTACAAAATCTGCTCTTAAGTAACCTGCACTTGCAAGAGAATCAAAGGCATCATTATCTCCACTCGTCAGTTTTGCTAACATCACAATGATCCCTGTTCCGAATTGAAATTTTTCCTTTGTTCAAAAATCAGGTTATCGTGGTTTCTTCCATTAGGACAAGTGAACATTTCCACAGATTACTGTGGTGCAAATCTCAGGAGTAAAGAGAAATGAAACTTAAGCTTACCAATGATAGTGGTCCTTTTTTTTTTTTAATTCAACACTAACATCATTTTTGAGAAAAGAACTTAAATATCTGGTTTCCTTCTGGGAAATTGCACTGGTTTTTTTTTTTTTTACCTTCATCTTAAAAAAAAAAAAGTCTTTACTCGTCTAGTCTCAAATATGAAGTTGAAATAATTACTGCATACCTGAAAAATCCAACGTTGACACAGAGATTTTGTTTACTAAGATGACAGGGTTAACAAAACTGGATAGAACATGTGTCCTGCCTGGCAAAATTGAACATAAATATTTGTGTCAACATATGCTTGCCACAATTAGAAAAGATTTCCATCACACTCTTGCCTTGAGCACCTTTGGAGGAGTTGATTTGCCATCTGCGATCATTAGAAACTTAAATCCCAGATTAGAGAGATAATAACGAACAATTGCCGCTTTGTTGCCTTCCAAACATGTTGCCGTATGACATGCAAGGAGTTTTATGGAATGCAGGCTTCATTCCGTTTTAAGCACAGACATAAGCCTCCATTAATATTGATTTTTAATGATATCCTTGTAATGGGATTTTTAAATAGAACCCCTCCTTGTAGAGCATCAGCATTTGCAAATTTAACTATTCTTACATCTGACATGTGGGCAACAGATTGAACCCAGAGTAAATGTTTTAAAGGTTGGGTAATATTGGAATGATGGAGGAAATGCTGTTTCTGTAGTAAAACTCAACAGTGAAGCAATGATTTAGGCATTTGAACTCCCACTTTGAGAGGCTTGAAATGTAATATGTTTCTGGTTGTTTTCTTCTCCGAGTGGGATTTTCTGTTTTACTGTAAATTGCCACCGCTATTTAATATGTGTGTGTTTTTCTTGGTATAAACTTCAAAAGGGATGTGGACCTAGTAGAAAACCCCTCGCCTGAAAGAATAGCATAAGGTAGCAGCCTTCCACACATAGCACTTTCATCCTGGTTTCTCTTCAGATGCCTTTGAGGTCAGTTTTCAAAGAGCCTGCAGCAAATGGACATTGGTCTGGGGATGGTATGGAGGTAGGAAAATACACATGTGCACACGCGCACGCATGCACGCGCACACACAGAGTTGTCCTTGCCCTGCTGGGCTATACGCTCTGTGTCTAGATTATGCATTAACTTGACTCAGTTGGAGGGACTTGGGGTTGAATTGATTTAGTTTGTCAGGGTTGGTTAATACTCTGCCTCTACCATCAGCGTCCTTACGATCCAGCAGAGACGCTAAGATGATTGCACGGTCATTGTATTATCCTGCAGAATAAGAGGCTGTGTGGTAACAATATCCCCAGGTGATTGTCAGGCACATAATGGTAGAGAAGTTCTTCCACTGACAAGTGGGCATGCGGGGCTGTCGCCCACGTGCAGATGATGAAGCCTTGAAGTAGACTGGGAAGCGGTGGAAATGGAGAAGTCGATCCAAGAGAAAGCACACGTGTGTACATGTGTGTCTGCGCACGTGTGAGACCGTTCTTCAGTTTGAGCGGTACTGTCCATAATGCCCTCTGAACAGCCCCTGCCTTGTTCAGCTGGGAGGCCATGGGAAGAGTGGGTCTCAGGGAGCATGTCCTGCTTCGGGCCTTGACTTCACTCTGGGCGTGATGAGAAGCCCCTGGAGGGGTTTGAACCCACAAGTGCCATGATCTGGCATATGAGTGGATCTGCTCTGGCTTCTCTACACAGAATCAGGCGTGAGGATAGCAAGATTAATTGCAGGCGGCTTGTAGCGGTCCAGATGAGAGATGCTGGGTGCCGAGACCAGGTAGGAGCTGTAGGATTGGTGAGCTGTGGTTGAATATCTGCTGAGAGTGGACCCGGTGGGATTTGAGGGCAGCTTAGTTGTGGGGCATTGGAAGACGAGAATAAAGGATGAAGCCAAGGATCAAGCCTGAACATCTGAGTGCATTTGGCATCATTGGCTGAGGTGGGGAACTTGGGGGGAAAGGCAGGTCAGCAAGGGTGAGAAGGTAGGAGTCTATGGTCATGCTGGACCTTGAATGGGCATTTCAGCTCTAAGCAGTGATGTCAAGTAGGCACTTGCAAGTATGAATCTGGTGTTGCAGAAAGAGGTCCAGGAAGGAGACATACACCAGGAAATTTTGTATGTCATACACCAGGAAAATTGTATTTACTATATACGATCTCTCAGAGTAGACAAGGAAGAGGCGGGAAGGCTGATCCTAGGGTGCCCCAACAGTGAGGATGGATGGGAAGGAAGCCCCAGCCCTGGAGACTGGGAAGGAGCAGCCAGCAGGGGAAGAAAACCAGGAGTCTGTGGTCTCCTGGAAGCCAAGTGGAGAATGTAGATCATAATAGCTGCAAAGTAAAGCAAGATTCTGAGAGTTGATCACTGCATCTTGTGGTAAGAGGTCAAACAGTTGAACAATTTCAAGTTAATGAACAGTTTCAGTGACGTGGAGGGGGCGAAAGCCTGATAATTCCTCTTATTTGCAAGAGAAAGCTGAAATCCTCAACAGATTTTACGAACTACTGTGGAAGAGTAAGAAGGGCAAAGAAAATCTCGTATGCCCAGGAATTCAAAAGCTCATGGAGTACAGGTTTCTGGATTTTCTGTGGTTGTGGCTTCCCAAGGCTTTGTCATCCTCCAGCCTGTGATCACCCCACCTGTTGATCACCATGATTTCTCTCTTTCCCAATTAAAACCAAGAAGCCCGGGGCACCTGGGTGGCTCAGTCGTTAAGCGTCTGCCTTCGGCTCAGGTCACGGTCCCAGGGTCCTGGGATCGAGCCCCACACATCGGGCTCCCTGCTCACCCTCCCCCACTCCCCCTGCTTGTGATCCCTCTCTCGCTATGTCTCTCTCTGTCAAATAAATAAATAAAATCTTTAAAAATAAATAAATAAATAAATAATAAATAATAAATAAATAAAACCAAGAAGCCCATTCCACCTGCCCTCCAGCCAGCAGCCTCCTTGCCAGGTCTGCTTTCAGGTGATAGACAGGACCACAGGGAGTGATGCAATGGATGATGTTCCTCTTTTGGGAACATCCCATCCCCTATACACAGGGCATCAGGGGACCTGTCCTAGGGGCCCAGCACGACAGCCACACGTTACACCTAGTCTTGTCTGACCAAGTCTTATGGCCACTCACACCATAATGACAGCATCTTTAAGTCACCTAGCAAGATGCCCAAAGGAACTGAACTGCCATGTGCAGAAAGAGTCCTAGGAAAATGCAACGTCTGAGCTTGCATTTCAGAACACTTCTCCCTGCAACAGTGGGTTTGGGGCTTCCTTTTCCTCTTGCGGTAACTACCCCCACTCGGCTGCCAGAAGGCTCACAGATGCTTCAGAGCAGGGTGGAGGCTTCTGGAGACAGGGATGAAGGGTTGAAGCAGCTGGTAAAAAGGGGATTTGGGCTAGTGGAGGGGGTGCCTCTAAGGGGAAGACCCCCAGGAGCAGGGAACAGGGCTTTGGAGGGGTCAGCCTCCTGCCAGGGCTTCTTGGCCACAGGTGCTCCCAGGGGCCGGCTGCCTGCTTTCTCTGCCACCTCCGCCAGGCTGTCCACCAGCTCCCCTTCACCCGAGCCCACTGAGAATGGCAGCAGTCTCTCCACTCACAGCTCTCTGATTCCTAAAACAAGCGTGTGGCATTTCTAATCTTTTCGGAGGGGTTTTTGCTGCAAGTCGCAAAAGGTCAACAGTTTAAACTTCTCAGAAATGCCTGTATTATAATACTCAGTGGGGGGGAAAAGGTCAGAGGGCACTAAATTATTTCATCTCCATTCTCCTTATAAACAAACAAAGAGGCAAGACTGGAAGGAAAATACCCCAGGATTAGCTGTGATGGTCTCTGAGTTACAAGTGATGCCTTTTCCTCGTTTGTCTTTACAGTGCGCATCTATTCGTATAACCAACAAAATGTAGATTTAAAGATCTCTTCCAAAGTTCAGTTCTCTGTACACTTTTACCATCTGCCTTGGCCACGGGGATGTCGGCAGGCTTCTATCAGAGTCTCGGGTGCTATAGTGGACGGTCAGATGGTCAGATGGTCAGGGGACGCACCAAGCTGAAGCTGCTGCCCAGGCTGACTCCGCCTCTCCTCCTGGCTTCTCCTCCCTCTTCCTCCATGTCTTGTTCCCTGCAGGGTGGCAGGGGCAGGTGCCTCTGGTAGAGAAGATAGTCCAATGGCCACCATCCTTTAGGGACATAAATAGCAGGACTAATGTGCATTTTCTGTCGTGATCACCAGGTAGCCCTGCAACGTGGACGAGAAGGACACTCTTGCTTCTTGGCTACCGATGAAGAAATGGATGATTCCAAAGTCAGGACAAGAAAGTCTGAACCCTTATTTCCTTACACTAGTCAGTGACAGTTTTCAAGACTATTAAAACCTCCAATCTATGTAGAAATGACATTTTGCGTGAAAAAATTTTATATGCATGTAAAAAACAACATTGAACTGTTTGGAGCAGGAGTGAGAAGTAAGGCTCCCCCTCCGCCACAGGGAAGGGCACTTTATGATTGCCCGCGCTCCAGGGAGCAAAGATGGAAGCCCACTGGCCCAACCCAGACTGAGCACTGAGGATGGAAAGAAACCAAAGCCAGCAAAGGACTCGGAGAAGATAATAGAAGCCTGGGAATGCCTCAGGCAAGTTCGGTGTCACACAGCTCTTGAGGAAACTTTCGTGGGGCTTAGTGTTGTTAAAGGTACCTGAGAGATAAAAGATGATTGGCACCAAGTAAGAGCTCACCTTGCAGGAAGAGGAGGCCCGCCTCTGTTCCGGAAGAATCTCTGGAGTGGGAGGCAACTGAGTCTGTGCAAGGCAACGGATGTCTTAGGAATGTGGGCATTGAAAGTTCTCTGCACGTTCAGTGCTTTTGTTTAGAAATGAACAGAACCAGGACTAGCCAGAAGGAGGAGCAGGAATTAAGAGAGGGTGGCCCTGAGTCCAGTTTGGGAGTTGAAGAGAAAGAGACTCATGAGGGGAACCAGATGAGGGACTAGGGGAGTCACTGGGGAGACAAGAAGGGGCAGGGCGTGCTTTCTGACTCGCTGTGAGGGAGAGAGGAACCCCTTCCTGTGAGAACACCTGTAAGGATAAGTGAAACAGGGGGCGCTGTTTGCTGAGGCCAAGTCCGGGGTGCCCTGGACTGATCTTGTCTGACGTCAGAGGTGAGCTCATTCATGGAAGACAGGTGTGCAAGGGGAGACATAGAAGTATTGAGGCCTAAGTTTCTCCGGCACGTTAGGACATCCAACACAGCTTTCTTCTGCCTGCTCCGCCGAACAGAATTGATCTGCAGCTCCCCCAGCTTGTCACAGCTGTCCTCCTGCCAGCCCCGTTATCATGCGTCTAGAATCTCAGGTGGGAGGCTGTGTGTTTGTGTGTGCCCACACACCTAACTCAAAAGCTGCCTCCAGAGCTTTGATTACGGGTATGCTTGACTCATTTATCCTTGACTCAGTCCATTTTTATTGAGTTCCAGTTGTGTGCTGAACCCATTGCATGTTCCGACCTCCAGAAGCTATCTGCCTTTAAACTCTCAACTGACTTGGTGACTCCCTGACCCGTTTTTCCCCTAGCTCTAAGTTCCTTCAGATACTTTATCTCTGCAGCGCCTGGCTTATTAATCATGGCCAGTCCTTTGGCCTAAGGCCATGTTGGACGCCATACTCCCCAGTCTTGACTATGGTCTGACCTCTCCTTGCAGAACTCACTGTGACCACCAGGGTTCTGGCCAGAGAAAGAGCCCCACAGGCCTTCCAGGGGGTCAGCGCAGCGTGGGAGCCCAAGGGAGGTGGCCCAGGGCTGTGGGTTGGCCTTGCAGGCTTGGTGCTAGGCTGGGTGCTGTCCGAGCAGCATTACAGAAAGTGGAAGGAAGGAGGGGTCTGTGATGGGCAGTGTAAAGGGAGTTGCCTCTTGAGTTCTGGAGAAGAGAGCAAGTAGATGTCTGGATGTATGTGTGGTAGCGGGTTCTGTGAAGAGGTTGTGGTTAGAGAGGCTACTTCGGATCTGGGGGCCACAGATGCAGCCCCGTCTCGTGTGGTAAAGTCTAGTGCTCTAGACTTCTCCACTTTACTCTAGGTCAGAGGCACCTGGGGAGCTGGGCTCCAGGGGGGGCTGGGGCAGGGCTGACGACGCTTGTGCCTGATGATCCTTGGACTACCAAGGCTCTGAGGGCACCCCGGGGCACAGCCGGTCCCTCGAAGGAGGCCTGTCTTCAATGTGGGGACCGAAGCTGTCAGGAGCAGTGGCTGGCAGAGCCAAGAAACAGGGGGAACCCGGGCGCAGAAGGCAGGGGGGGCCGGTAGGAGGCCCTCGGCAGTGACCCGGACTGGGGACATACATTTCTTCTGGCTGGAGAATTGTGGGAACTTTTTAAATGCTCGTGTTCTTCATTATAGTTGTGAAGCTACTTGGCTTGTGTATGACTCTCCGTTATTTTGGGGCAGGGTAATACTTTTGTCACGGGAGAGTCAATGTATGGGTTTAAAGAGCTTGTTATTTGCCAGAGACCGGCTTGGGCACACTGCCTAACAAATGTCCTGAATTTTAGACAGAGCCCTTGGCTGTTTGTGTCTAATAGGCTTTGACTTTCAGAGAAGCAATATATTTGCATATGTGTGTTGTATGTAATATTTATATACGTAAGTGTTTCTACTTTTATATGAATATGATATATATATAAGCACCACAGTCTATAAATCCTAGCATCTTGGAGCTAACTGGTAATTTACAGATGAGTCCAATCCTCTTATTTGCATAGGAACCATTAAGGTACGAGAAGAACAGTAAGTAGTAACATATTTAGAAGTCTTATTGGCTCATTGATGATGTAAAGGACTAACCTAGACCTCATTATCACATTCTATTATGATTGGGATGAAGAGGGGTCACTTTCCTTTTGAGAAAAGAAAAAGCAGCGTAATAGTAAGGTTGAGTTTCACATTTCCAAGGTCACCATGTGCGGGCAGCCCGAGCATCCAGTCCCTGTGAAGGGTCATCTCTTGCACAAATAGTATACACAGGCTGTGATGTTGTAATTTTTAGTATTTTTTTAAAATCTTATTATATTCGTTCTTATAAATACTTTTCCACACAACCTCTCTTAATGATTACCATACAAAACAGTCCTTTATTTGTGTATAGAATGGACATTTGAAAGTGACGGGGGATCTCCTGGCCCTGATTTGCCCTGGGGTTTGTGTCCACTCATGAGTGTCAGCTGCCTGGGGCGACATGACTCAGAGAACAAGGTCTGTCTTTTGAATCATTTCCTCTATTTACTTGCTTTTCACTGATGGCAACAAAGCTGTTCATGGTTACAAGCACAGTGTAAAGTTGTTCTAATAAATATATGCAGCGCAACTAAATGGATAAGTGAGAACTGACTGTTTAGCTGGTGGAGATTAGGGGGAAGGTAAGGAAGGCGACGCCTCTCTGACAGTAGTTCTGCCAACACCAACAAGATGTGAATTGTCTGCCAGACAGGTCCAGAAACCATGCAGGTAAACTCACTAGGCTTCTAACAGGCATCACAGGGCTTATGTAGGAAGGCAGGAATGGTGGCCGGCAGAGGCAGCCTGCTGAAGTGCCAAGCGCCCCTTGATCCAGCGGAGCCTGAAGGTGCATCCTTGACTATGAAAACTGCCCTGACCTGGGTTCTGAGACCCAGCGGCTGCACAGTTCTGTAATAAGCTTTTGACTCTTGCGTGTTAGGTGAGATTCCTGTTCAGATGTGAATCAGTCCAGCATGTTTGAATGCTACCATGTGAATGGCACTTTGGGAACCCCCCAAATTACAGTTACAGCACTGTTCTCTTGCATATACATAGTAGGATAAAGGACATGCCACACATATCCATCTAGTAAATAACACAAGGGTATGGAGGGGGCACACATGGTTTATAGGAAGTATAGACAGTGTGTAGAAAGTGAACTCTGAGTTAGATGGGAGAGGAAATCACTGTTGATCTGAAGAGGAATGACATATTCCTGGCTCCATGCGTGTTTCATGTGAGAGGCAGGGAAGACCGAGAGAATAAGGACCATAAAGGTGGTGGAGGAATTAGGCCAAGTGGGGAACATGGGTTAGTCTGGAGAGATGTATAATGTTCTTGTTTGTGATGTGTTTTCGTCTCACACACGCTGTGTTTTCTCCTGCCTCTGACCCTTGCTGTCAACATTCTCCTTCTAGAAGTTCTTATCCTTTCCATCTTGAAGTCCTGCGTGAGCTTTCAGATATGCCCCCTTTGCTGCCTTCCCATGGGCATTGCTGGGCTATCTCAATCTAACGAAAAGACCTCCTCCTCATTTCTTAGGCCAGCTTGTTGGGCATTCTGTCCCTTTCACTTCTTGGGCAACAGAGTGGTGCATACCCGTCATGGAAGGGCAGCCCCCCACTGTACCCAGGACTGAGCAGAGTACTCCATATGGGCGGATTCATTCAGTCAGTCGATGCTTGTCGAATGCCCGGCTGGTAGAAGTGTGCAGAGTTCAAGAGCACATAGGAGGGGCACTTAGCCTAACCCAGACTGAGCAGGAAAAGATTCCCAGAGGAGGTTGCACATGGAGTGGGTCTTGATGAGTTAGACATTAAGTATAGATGAAGAACTATCCATTGAACATCTAAAACGCATTTAGAAAATCTTGCCAGGCACACATATGCAAATACCTCAGTTTCAATCCCTTTCCTGCATTATTATATTAAGCCTTCTCAGCCCAGAAATGTTGTCACTGTTTTCTTACGGATCCACCTGCTCTCAGGCTGATCTCAGGGCTCAGGCTGATGCTCCTCTCCAGTGAACGGTATGCGGAACGCTTAGAGGGGATCAGAGCTTCTGAGGTCCATGAAATGCATCTCAGTTTACTTATTACTTAAAAGACTTTAAATAAAAAAGTATGTAAGTGATACATGATGACTGGGGGCAGGGAGGGGAAAACAGCTCATACACCTAAATCCCACCAGCGAGAGGCAACCAGGTGTAACATTTTTGTTTTCCATCCTTCTAGATGTTTTCCTGCAAACATGTCTTTTTTCAAAAATGGGATCCTACTATACTATACATCCTAGTCTTCAGCCCCTATCTTGGGATCACACTGAGCATTTCTTAGAATATAAGCTTTGTAAAAAGTATCTTAAGTGCCTAATCCATCATAATGCCTACATTTAGCTCTGTGAGTCCAACTTCAAGAAGCAATAAATGGAGAGACAGAGAATCATTTGCAAACTTTTTATTCTGACAGACGCAATGTTGGTGGTAGGGACATTGGTGGTTAAAAGACTAGGCAGAGGAGAATAAAGAACTCCGCCTCGAAGTGATGTTTTCAAGAATACTTTCAGAAACATTTTGCAATGAAATGATACATGTCACTGATGGCTGGTTTTATTTACCAAAAAGTTTCTGGGTAAACTAGCTGGCTTTAAGTTAGAGGTTGCCAAATACTAAAGTTTGCAGGCACTTCTAGTATGATTTCATTTGAATTTCCTTTTTCCAACTTGGTTGGTTGATATTTTGCTAATGACTGACTTATTTATTTAGGCTTTTAGGCCATTCTGTGCAAATACCTTATGCAATGCTTTTTCCCCGCCCCCCCCCAAAGTTTATTTCTTTTTACCAAGCCAAAAAACACACTTCACATCCGGGAGCAACCAACAAATGGATTGGCTCTCCTTTGAAGACTCATAAAATTCAGCTTCGCATTTTTGAATAGTGACTCTGGGCCTGAGGTCCCACCGATGAGACAGTGTTTCTGCCCTGGAGGTCCGAGTTCTGGTGAAGAGAAGGAACAGCATCCCCGGGAAATGCCCTGCTTGGGGGTGTCCTCCCGAAGGGGGTCATCGGTGCTGGAGCTGAGTGGTGAGGGACCAGAGAGAGGAGGCCAGGCATGGAAGGGCGGGAGTGGCGCGGCGGGCAAGGGGAGGGCAGGGCAGAGTCCCGCGGGGCAGGTGCCGTGGCTGCAGGCAGTGCGGTCCTGCTGGTGCGGGGGGCGCAGGGGGTGCAGCACGAGGTTCGCAGGGACTGAGGAAAGCAGGCCACGATCAGGTGGGGCTAGGGGCTTTCGGCTGCTGGGGAGTCAGCCACGGTGCTGCCCTGGAGCTGCTTCACAGGCGGTTGGAGACGCGAGTCTGAGGGTTTTGCTTAAAGCCACACGTAAAGATCAGGAGCCTCTGAAGACCCGTGCCTCACCCGGTTCCTCTTTTGCTCATCTCGGTGGCGGAACAAGAGAATAGAAGCATGAGTAGAGTCAGTGAGAGATCAGGAAGTAGAGGATCATGAACGGTGACCCTAGGGGTGCCTGAGTGACTCAGTCGGTTGAGCATCCGCCTTTGGCTCAGGTCATGATCCCAGGGTCCTGGGATCGAGCCCCGCGTCGGGCTCCCTGCTCAGCGGGAAGCCTGCTTCTCCCTCTCCCTCTGCCTGCCGCTCTGCCTGCTTGTTCTCTCTCTCAAATAAATAAATCAATAAAATCTTAAAAAAACAGTGACCCTAAAAAAGTGTGGTCAAGTAAGGAAGATGATAATAGCCGGGGGGGCAGGGGCACAAGGTCCAAAGGGGATTCTTTTCAGCAGAGTTGAGATGCCATCATATGCATGGGCCAAGAGAAAACAGGTGATGGAGAGAGAGAGAGTTGGATGCGTGGGAGACAGTGAGGAACAGATGAGAGGGACAGTGCTGGTGCCGAGGGGTCCCTGCTCACTCCTGACCCCCCTCCTCTCTGAGCCTGTGGGAAGACTGCAGAGCAAAGTGAAGCCAGAGGTGGATTGTAGTGCAAGGCTCGGGAAGCTGAGAGAGTTCATTCCTGATGGCCTCGTCTTCCTCAACCTGGGAGAGCGGTCTGTGGTCTGACAGTTGGGGTTGGCGTGAGCGACAAGGTCTGAGGGGCTGCGGAGAGGAGCCCTAGAAGGGGCTAACCAAGGATAAAGGCAAGAAGAGCCTATCCCAGCACAGAGTCTGACACACAATAAGTGTTCACTTAACATTCAATTAAAAAATAATGTCAAGATGGGGCGCCTGAGTGGCTCAGTCAGTTAGGCATCTGCCTTTGGCTCGGGTCATGATCCCAGGGTCCTGGGATCGAGCCCCGCATCGGGCTCTCTGCTCAGCGGGTATCCTGCTTCTCTCTCTCCTGCTCCCCCTGCTTGTGTTCCCTCTCTAGCTGTCTCTCTCTCTCTCTCTGTGTCAAATAAATAAATAAAATCTTAAAAAAAAAAAGGAATAGAAAATAAAAATAATAATAATGTCAAGGGGTGCCTGGGTGACTCAGTGGGTTAAACGTCTGACTCTTGATTTTGGCTCAGGTCATGACCTCAGGGTCATGGGATGGAGCCCTGTGTGGGGCTCCACACTCAGCAAGGAATCTGAGACTTTTCCCCTCCGCTCCTCCCCCAACTCTCTCTCTCTCTCCCTCTCTCCCAAATAAATAAATAAATGAATCTTTTTAAAAAATGTCAACAGATGGTTGAAGAGTATCAAGAGCCCAAGTGAGGTTGGCAACCATGGATTTATCATGGTATCATTATGCATGTGTGGTTGTTCTTCAGTTTTCAGCCTCAGAGAGATACTACTTAAAATAGGAAGATGGAAACGACCCCAGTGTGGCTCTTTTCCTGGGCAGTAGCAAAATTCAAGAGTGGAAGGGAGTGAAAGATATCATTCAGAGAGTGGTTAGGGGTGAGCCAGGTAGCATCTGACCCACTGGGAGAAAAAGGAGGGGTTCAGGGGTTTGAGGGGACGGAGACAGTAAGGGTTGGAAAAGTGGGGACCATCACTTTTTTATTATGTACCCATAATGCATACCATAAATACAAAAGTTTCCTCACTTTTTAAATGATGATATTCGCATGTTGTTCATTCTAGGCTCTGTAAGATAAAATGAGAAGTAGTCTAAATTTCCAACAACAAAATCCTAAATTCAAGGTGGTACATGATATCTTTGGGAATCAGTGATGGTGTCACATTTGACTCAGGTAAATACATGTGGCTGGGAGAAGTGTCAATATCCAGCACAGTATTAACAATCAGATCTGGTTTTTTCTCCCTCTGAGAATCAAGGATTGTGCTGACTGCAGAGTGATGGCTAAGATATGTACTCACCCGTTCAAAAACGTGAGGACCCACTACGTGCCGGTCAGTGTGGTATGGGGTACCACTTACGTCCAGAGTGCCACAAGTAATGAGAAGCCATGGGAGAGACTCCCTGACCCTCAGACTGGTTTCTCATGTGATTTAGGAGAAAGGGTCAACTAACCTATATGCCTTTTAAAACAAAGCGTGTGATCAAGTGGCCACATGAGCACTGGAGTGTAAGTGGTGTAGGAAAAACGTGTAGCCCAGGGCAGTCTCGGAAAGCTGGATGGATTTGGAGAAATGTTATACAGTAGTTGGAGAGAAAAAGGATGGGAAGCTCAGAAGGCACCCGGTATACCCTCGGGACATTACCCGTTGCCACATTGACTTCTATCATTGAACTACATTCTAGGCTAACTTGAGAACTGCACAGAACCCTGAAACTTAGCTTTGGGATAAAGCTTTAAAAAAAAAAAATAGTAATAATAAAGTGAATAGAAATAAACATTTAAAATATCTTAACTGAAAGAGTAAATCAATTTTTCCATGACTAGATCAAGTGGTTTAAATTCAGACATATGGAAAAATTTAACTTTCAATTCCAGATTCGAAGCCTAATTCGGGGAGAAACCCATTAAAGTGATGAAGCAGTTGAACAATAAATCTTTATTTTGTAGAGAATACAGTGAGTGCTTGGAGGTACATCGTCATTTCCGTGCTTTGGGATTATTACAAACACCAGCATCTTTTCCTGAGAGTTACAAGGCTGTGATTTATAACTGACTTCAGGGCAGGGGTGGGTAGGAATTTATGGGATGTTATCCTTCCAGGAAGAATTAGGACAATTTTTTTTTTCTTTTGGATGAAGATACTTAAAACAACCCAGGTTTTAAAGTAGTTGAGTGACTCTTCCCCTGGAAAAATAATTAGTTTTCAATCCTGTTGCCTTTGAACATTCAGTAGAGCTGTCACTGGAAATGGAAGGAAATGAAAATGCGGACAGATACGCTCCCTCCCCAGGAAGGGTTTATAACAGAATACTTTGAATTTCACACAAATGTTTTATATTATTCATTAAGTTTACTCCAGTACATTTCAATTTGTTGCCTGGAGTGTGAGTAAATTGCAATTTTCACTGCTTTAAAAAAAATTTTGGGGGGGGGGGGTGCGCCTGAGTGAGACGTCTCAGTCGGTTAGGCATCTGCCTTCAGCTCAGGTCATGATCCCGGGGTCCTGGGATCCAGTTCCACATCGGGCTCCCTGCTCAGTGGGGAGCCTGCATCTCACTCTCCCTCTGCCTGCCACTCTCTCTCTCTCTCTCTCTAATAAATAAATAAAATCTTTAAAGGAATAAAATTTTTTTTTTGTTTTGGGGAGTCATGGAGACTTAACACACTGCAAATTTCACTTTTAATAAATGACACTGAAATATTTTTAATGCCCTGAAATAAATGAATGAGCATTTTAAGAGTCTTGTAATTAAAATAAGAAATATGAAAGCCATGGGTGGACATGGTAGAGCAATCATGGTTCTGTTGTTTTTTTCTGCTGGAACTTGTGGATTAACTGTATGTAATCTCTAATTCACAAGAACTGGGAAGTGTCTATTTAGGTCTGATTTTGTCCTTTTTAATGTTTCTCATCTCAGTTGTCTTCAATTATATGACCAACATCTCAGCTTATCTGGAGATATATTTTTTTTATATTCCTTTCATGGGTTCAAACATGTTTCCAATGAGGTATGGATGGGATATTTTTGGGTTTTCTGTTTCTGCACTCTGGATTTTTAAGATACTCAATTGATCAAACAGCTTCAGGGAGCACAAATAAACCCAGCCATGCTAAATGTTCATGTTGATTATAAGCTATGTCCTGATTTCAGGTATGTTTTTAGAATGGTAAGTGAATCTTAAAATAAGGAAACTTGATAGAGTGCAGTGATTTTGGCAGGCACCCAGTAAGTTGTTAAATGCATCATGGGCCCTCATTCCATGCACTGGATGACACTCATAATGGATTTTGATTATGTGCTTGGTAGTTAGTGACTTACAGAAGGCAGGATGACGGGCTTTTTCCATTTTAAATTTTATTTTTTATTTTATTTTTTTTTTATTTTAAAGATTTTATTTATTTATTTGAGAGAGAGAGAGAATGAGAGACAGAGAGCATGAGAGGGAGGAGGGTCAGAGGGAGAAGCAGACTCCCCGCCGAGCAGGGAGCCCGATGCGGGACCCGATCCCGGGACTCCAGGATCATGACCTGAGCCGAAGGCAGTCGCTTAACCAACTGAGCCACCCAGGCGCCCTCCATTTTAAATTTTAAATAATGTATCTTTGAGGTATTAACAGAGGGCATTCTTAAGTTGAAGGGAATGAAACAATCATTATCTTTCGGGGTTGTGTTATCCTTTGTAGATAAGTCAATACCTTCCTGTGTAAATGATTGGCTTCAGCATACCTAAGATTTGGGTTCTCTTTAAAGACAAAAAAAAAATCTATAGATACAAATCCTTCTTCAGGGTCATTAGACAAACTTCAAAGTGTTAATGCTCATGAAAAGAAGCCCTATTTTGAATTTTTTAAAAGATTTTATTTATTTGAGAGAGAGTGAGCATGAGGGGTGGGGGGAAGCAGAGGGAGAGGGAGAAACAGACTCCCCGCTGAGCAGGGAGCCTGACTGGATTCCAGAAACCAGAGATCATGACCTGAGCTGATGGCAGATTCTTAACTGACTGAGCCACCCAGGCACCCCTTGAATTTTTCATATGAGTAACAATTTTGGCATAAAACAGCCAGATCATGGTATAGCATTCAGGCTTTTCTTTTTTTCTTAAGTTAGTGTAATATATGACATCCATAAATAGTCGCACCTCTAGAGAGGGAGCAGAATGTCTTTTGAGCATCTTGTAGGTGGAGGGAGTAGGCTACGAGGGTTTACCCAGCAGCAGCTGTAATGGCGGTGTGGCTTCCAATGGCCTGTTACATGATTAACTCAGCTCACTCGGTCCCTTTTTCTGGTTCACTGAAGACTTCCTCCTCCTGTCCTTTCTTGTGACCATCCATTCTTCAGGAGAGGACAGGCACTGCTTCTGGACAAGGGAACAGATCCTCCTGTCCTCAGTTTTGTTTGTAATCTTGCTTTCCTATCATAGTTTGGATAAAAATCCCTTGTTTGGTCATTTTTAGTTAGCTCCCCATGTTCAGAGCCTTAGGTTTTGCTCATTTTGAAACATTCTCTTTGTTAGAAGTTAGATGCTTCATGAATAAGACTTGACTTCTTCGACTCTAAATGGATGTATTGTTTTAAAAATCTGAATCGTTTGGAAGGGGTTGAAATCAAATATAAAAACCCCATTTTCAAGTTCAGCCACTGCTAAAAGTTACTATATTGATGTTGGTTTTCACCAACTTACTTCTTTTCTAAAGCTTCTGTTGAGCCTTGGCTCTGCAAAATGGGGATATTAAGATCTTTCATTCACCTCTTCTCTGCTCTGACTAAGGTGACAAACTAGTCCTGGCTTACCCAAGACTTTCCCAGTTTTAGCACTGGAAGTCCCATGCCCGGGAACACCCTCAGTGCCGGGAGGGTGAGCCCCTACCTATAACTTCCCAGCATGTTAGACTCTAATTGTTTTACAGTATCATGGTTTAATACTTCTGTTACACTTATTGTCACAGCGTAACTATGAATGATTACTTTGTCTATGGATTGTTTCTAACAATTGAAAGCCAATAGGCAAATATTATTCACTGCGGAACCCAGTAATGTATACCCAGATCCGTGGAGAATGAAATTCCATTCTGGATCGCTAAATTTTGCTGCTTGAAGATTTTTCCAACAGCTTCATTTATACACTCCTCTACTTTGGGGTTATATTTGGATCCTACTATCTTTTTCATGCCATGTTCTCTTCCTTAGATTCCCATCTTCATTTGGTAGACTATTCCTTGGAGTAACTTTATGTATAATATGCATGGATGGTAAGCTCTGTTACTGCACGTTTGAAAATGTCTGATTTTGCCTTCACACTTGATTGATAATTTCAGTCTAGATTCAAAATGATAGTTCTTCTACTTTGAAGGCATTGCCCCTTGGATACACTTACAATCTAGTGTAACCAATGAGTCTGGTGCTGGACTGATTCTTATAACTTAGTTGATTGTATATGCATCTGTCTTGTTTACCTCTTTGAAGCTTTTGGGGATTTTTACTTTATCCTTACTTCTGATATTTCACCAGTGATCTGTTTTTGAATCTTTTTTGTTGACCTTTGTGATCTGAAGTCTGCTCAGGCTCAGGATATTTTCTCCCCACTAATACTTAACGCAGTCTTCACAGAGAACTCCTGTAGATGAGTTTAGGACCTCTTGGAATCAATTCTCCATATCTTTCATATTTTCCTTCTCTTTGTTTTGGCTGTATGTCCTGGAGATTTAAATTTTGCAGCCTACTGAATGAGTCTTTAGCCATATAAATTCTATCATTTAGGCCATTAGTTTTCTGTTTTGGCACTTATTTATTTAATAATCTGAGAATTTTCCCATTCTTGTTCTTTTTTCCATGAAAGGAATATGAATATCTGTATTATTCCAGTCCTTGTGAAAGTATTGTTCTTGACAGTGATGAAATTGACAGATGATCTTCTTGGATTGCTTAGAATTTTTCTTTTCCAGCATCAAACACTACTTTAATTTGTTAATTTTTAGATAGAACGTATTATTGTTTTCCACCCAAACCCTAGCTCTAGCTAAGTTACCTCTCGGTTTTTTTAAACAATTTAGGCTTTCCTACCTTCCTATGCTCTCCAGTTGCTTGTAAATGTCTTTCCTTCCATTTCCTGACTCTTCCCTAGAACTCACTCTGATTGCCCTCCCTCCACTCCATTTACATAAAAGGTCCTGGGGCCCTGTCAGCCACAAGCAGTCTCCCCTTTCTCTTAACACCCGTTGGCCCTTGCTTGAACCTTTCTTGTCATTGCCTATCTCTCACTCCTGAGGATCACCACTGCTTCTGTGTGATTGCTGAAATGAAGGCAAATAAGGGTGTCAAGAGGACAAGCAAATGCCCAGGCACAGGAGGGAGAAGATGGGGAGTTCTAGTGACCGGGAAGAGGCTGTCCCTGCCAGGTACCTCTTGTGTAAAAATAGCTAATCAGTGGTTAGGGGCTTACCTTTCCACCTCTCAAGTAGAAACTTAATTGGTTTGCAACAGTTTTTCAAATTATTTTGTGTTGCAACATTCTTTTAAGTAACAATTAATTAGTCAATAGATGACCAAAATTTAGAAGCTATTAAGATTCTCTTTATATAGCTGAGAATAGGATAATACAACCTAGATGCATTCCTGAAATTTCTCTGTGGTTTGGCTTCAGTAAATTACTACTTTACATACAGTTTTTAAAATAGATTTAGATTTAAGTTTAAAAGTGAGAACCACTTGTGTAAACATCATTGAATACCATTCTTTTAATGAATGGGGTAATGTTATTTATATTCTTTCTTCACTTCCTCTGGAAAGCCCATTTCTTTTAGGAAGGCTTTAACTTATACTGTACTCACCTTGAAAAGTGAAAGGAATTAACTTTAGTATATTTTAACTCAGCCACAAATTCTTACTGTTGCTACCGAGAAGTGCTTGGCCCAAATCTCTGAGTCCGATGTTTCTAAATTGGACTATCTATCTTAAAATAGCAAACAACAATACACGTATCCCTAAAGTAGTGAATAGGAATGTTTAGGGGATGAAGAACCCTTATTTTATTTTCCCTTTAATAAAGAAAATGCTCTCTTTTTCTTCCTTTCTTTTTTCCTTCCTTCCTTCCTTCCTTCTTTCCTTCCTTTCTTTCTCTCTCTCTCTCTCTCTCTCTTTTTAAATCCATTTTGCAGTTTGTGTTTCAGGGAAGCTGTAAGTGAGGCCAGAACCCATGACGCGGGGTTTCCTGGGCTGGACTGAGGAATCTGGATTCACGCAGACAGCAGTAGGGGGACCTTTGGCAGGATGGAAGCAGAGAAGCAGGAAGTCACGTGATCATGTCGGTTGTATAGATGACAGGATGGCAGAAGGATTAGAGGCAGAGCAGAGGGGAGGTCGTGGTGTAATCCATGCCAGAAAGCCGTGTGCCAAGACAGTAAAAATTCTGAATTTTTATTCTGTGTTAATTATGCAGCCATTAGACCATTTGCTGGTTATTTTATAAAGACTTAGCCCTTTTAGAGCTAGAAGGGGCCTTGGGGATCTTTATGCCACCTGTGATTTTTACAAATGGCAGAAACCTAGGAGCTAAGGAAACAAAGTGATTCCTCCAAGTCTAGCAACTCGTTGCTAGCAGAGCTTGGGCACAGACGCAGCTGTCCTGATGCCAAAGCCAAGGCTTTTCCTGTGATGCTACCTACCCTTCCTACCTGCTCTCTGCTATGCGCATGCCCAGGCCAGCGTCCCACCTGAGGTCCCATCACCTGGTGATTAACCACACAAAGTGTGATACCGACAGACGTAGTCAGCTCACGCCCCACTCCTGCAAATGACTTATCTCGCCGCTTTCCCTACTCTTCCCAAATACACATTCTCGCTCATCAGATTCAGAAGATGGTCTCGTCTTTTACTTCCCAGAAAAAAAAGGAAAAAAACAAAAATCACCTAAGAACATGCTGGCCACCGCCGGCCATCAAACCCAGTAACTGCCATGTGCCTGTCCCTTGTGATAACCAGCCAAAGTAGCCCAGCCTTACTTAACACTGCGCTCCGGGCCCTAGGTCCCAGTTCCTTCTGTCTTTTCAGGGAACTTTTGAAGATTTCCCCGTTTCTATATTTTCAACCCCTCTTCAGTAAACGATCTGTTCTCTCAATATTTATATAGCCTCTGGATGCTCCCACTTGAAACCCTGCTTACCATACGTACTCAGTGAGCATATTTTACTCATTCATTTAATAATTACTTGGGAGCAACTATCCTGCGGTAGGCATTGGGCATCCTGTCGCACACAAAGGAAATGGGGTGTTACGTGGTCCAGTGGGGCAAATGGATGCTAAACAATATCTGTGGTTGCTGAGCATTTACACTGGAAAGTGCAATTCTAACTAACTTTATGGCAGTAGATAGTACATTTCGGTGTTTTCATATAGCTACCGTATTTCAGTGTCATGGTGAAAAGGGTGGCACGTTGTCCTGTCTAGTATATCTATGTACCACTGGAGTCCTGCCCTTTGTTCTGGGTTTAAAATCACATGGCCAAAGGCCCATGCTATTACAGGCTCTGGTCCCTTGTATATACCCAAGTACCTGGGCTAAAAATGCATCTAAGCAGAAGCCGAAGAAATATGTATCTGCTCATGGTGTCAAGTGCAGACTCCCTGAAGTATTTTTGAAATCGCATTCGTGTTAAGTTTGAATTTTTTTTAATCAGCAAAATAACTCTCGAAGCACACACAACATACCCTAATGACATATTTAATAAAAAGACAAATAGTTTTCTCAAGTACAGATTTAAAACGACAAGGTCTCTATGCATATGTCAATTATCACCCGTCTATTTTCCTCATGGGCTACATAATTCAATTTTAGCATTTCCCCTCTTTTTAGAAGTAAAAACAGACCACATTTGCAAAACCAGAGATTTCCAGGAAGTCCTAGTTGCTGTAATGGCAAGGAAGAAGTAGATGAATAAATCACTGTTTGGTAGGAACTGTAAAATGTTTTATTGGAAGTCTGCCCTCCACATGCATGTTTCCTTTTTTTTTTCTCCCTGAACCTGAAAGCTCATTGAAATATCCTCAAGATGGATGTTAAATAAAAACTCTGTGATATATTTGGTAGTTCATTTTTAAAAAACTGAAGTCAAAGCCTGTTTTTCTTGACTGATGTGGAAAGGTTAAAAAAAAAAAAAAGACCTTCAGTGAAAGGAAATTACCTTTCTAAATATAACATTCTGAAATGATGTAACAATTTTTTCCATATGTTGCCTGAATAAAAGTAGTGTTTTTACAGAAGCCTGGTTAAAGAAAAGAAAAAATCAGTACTCTACCATTAAATAAATAGGCAAACACAAATTCAGATTTCTAAAGCTATCTCCCAAAATATCAGATTATTAAATATCTGGCATCAGAAACATGGTATCTTCTGTTTCCTTATACTAAAATCAATTTACTTATAAAATATTCCAGCTTTCAAAACCACAGCCATCTGAATTCTGTTCATTTTAGGGAATTTCTCTATGTTAATTAACATCTTTCATTTTTCCCTGCTTACTTACACATCTCAGTTGCTCCAAACAGTTATTGATCTAGATTGAAAGAGGCTCATGGACTCTAACCTTAGAAACTTCTAGAAATGTTCATCCGTTTCCGTGACTTCCTCCATTTTATTAAATACAAAATCTGCCAAATCTTACAACTTTCCTAGTCACCTCCCTGCTTCTGATTTATGTCTGGACTTGGCAGATCTTTGGAAACATTTGCCTTACCTGTAGTATTCCTCCACCGATGTGTTACCAAGCCCCAAGTTCTAATAGTAAAGTTGTATTACTTTTATGCTTTCCAGAGCACACTGTGTAACTGCAGCTGCCTCTGGGCTTTGTTGTTAGCTGAATCTGAGACCCCCTCCCCCCACCGCATCCCACTGGCTGGAAGGTCTGTGAGTTTTAAGTACCGAGTCTGTCCTAGTCGCTGTTGGATCATCAGCACCTGTGTCTGGTACCCGGTGGGTGCTCAGCTGTTGGTTGCCTTCCAGGTACTTCAGGAGTAGCATGGTTGCTGGGGTGATAGGGAAGTGAATTGGGAATGTGTTGATAGCTGTGCAGAAGCACTTGAGATATAGCTGCCATCCAGTCTGTTCCCTGATATGCATCCCTCCGAAGCCTGCTGTCTCAGGCAAAGTCTCAGTATTTCTCTTTGTAACCCTAGTGCCTTTCACAGCACTTGAATGAAGCTCATTCGTTCAGGAATCATTCACTACTTCACATTTTTGCCCAGTGACACCTCCAACATTGGAAAAAAGAAAATGATGTTGATCTCCCCAGTTCTATTTGGCCTAATATGTGACAGAGCTGGACTTGAAATGAGTGGAAAGAATAAATTAATAAAGGGGCGCCTGGGTGGCTCAGTTGTTAAATGTCTGCCTTCGGCTCAGGTCATGATCCCAGGGTCCCGGGATCGAGCCCCACATCCGGCACCTGGCTCGGCAGGAAGCCTGCTTCTCCCTCTCCCACTCCCCCTGCTTGTGTTCCCTCTCTCACTGTGTCTCTCTCTGTCAAATAAATCTTTAAAAAATAAAAATAAATAAAAATTTAAAAAAAGAATAAATTAATAAATGATACTGGGGTAATAGGTTATCCTTATGGAAAAAAAAGAAAATAGATCCCTGCCTCACAGCATGAATAGTAATTTCAAATGGATCAAGGACTTAAATGTGAAATACACAATTTTAAAGTTTTGTTGAAAATGTGATAGAATAGCTTCATATCCTTGGGGTAGCTAAATAAGAAACAAAAATCATTACATCAAAAAGAGATATATATTAGAGCATCATATTTAAGAACTTCTGTTTGTCAAGAGAGAGACTGAAGATAAGCCATAATCCAAAACAGGCATATGAATTTTTATATTGGGGAATATATAAAAAGCTCCAACAAATTCATTAGAAAAAGATAATTCTATAGTAAAATGGGCAAAATGCATGAACAAGTTTTTCACAGTGAAGGGAACATGAATGGCCAACATCTGATACTAAAATATTTTAATTATAGCTATTCTGGGTAGGAAATGGTATTATTGTGGTTTAAAATTGTATTTTCCCAATTACTAATGACATTAAACACATTTTCATATATATGTTGGCCATAATATGGAGCAAAGTGAACTCTCATATACTGTGGGCAGAGTGTAAATTGGTACAATTACTCTGGGGAAAAAAATTTTGGCGTTACCCAACAATGTTCTTGTGTATAATGAATATCCCAGCAGTTCCAATTCAGATAAATACAAGGTAGAACATGAAATCAAGGACCATGTACAACATTGCTTGTAATAGGGAGGAAAAAATGGAAATAGTCTAAAAGTCCAACAGTAAAGCATATGGTCTGCTTGGGCCATGTCCTATTCATGAACCAATCACAGTAATCAGGGGGGTGAAACATGATGAATAGCTTAGCCTGATTAATGTCATTCAGAGCGCAGGAGCTGGGAGGAGGGTAAAGGAGAGGAAATGTTAATGTGGTTGCTACAAGGAGGGTAGATAGATGTTGGGCTTCTGAAACCCTCAGATGATATCATTCTGCCCACTTTCAGCAACCAATTTAAGAAGGTTTGAATTACACTAGCTGTTGTTACCTGCTTATGGTCTATGAAGGATAGGAAGTAGCTCAAAGCAGAGCAGGTAGAAGCTAGAAGAGGGTTTTATGTTGCACGGACCTAGAATCACAGGTTACCTCACCTTCTCAAATCAGAATGGACAGATGTGGAGTGGCACGCCAAGGAGGTAGGTCTGGGGCAGACGCAGAACTCTAGTCCAAATGCAGGGATCCCTTTGGATTTACATGATCTAATTGCATATCGCCTCAGAAATACTTTGTTTTTGTCCATTTGACCATTTGTGTTACTGATTTAAAGAATGCTTTCTAAGAAGAGGGAGGGGGGCAAAAAAGGAATACTTTCTGGATACTTATGGGAGGAACTTTGGGAGATTTGCCCTTTGTTGGCATTATTAGTATTAACTACATTATGGTCTGCACTGGTCTAAAGTCTTATGATTTCTGGTAGCCCCTTATGTGTATCTCTACCCTAATTTTGTTTCTTCTGTGAAGTTCATGTGTTTCACCGAAGAAATAAAGATAAGAAATTTTGTGCTTATGTACAGATCTCTGGAGCTCCTGTATTTCAAATAGTTGACATTTTAGGAGAAATGTTTATGCTTTGGGTCTTTGCAAAGTCATTATCATGAGTACAAGTGTTTTATTGCACATGACTTTAAATTGTGCCTTGTTTAAGCCACGGTAACTCAGACCATTAAAAGCTGTTTTACTAGTCACTGGGTATTACGGTTCTGCAAAGCTAACAGGCCTTTTATTGTGTCCTCCATATAAAGAGCGAAGTTGGTCCCTTTTGTGTATAATTTTTGTTCACATTCATTCTGATTAACTAGAATTGATCATGTAGTTGTTGTCAGGGCATTTAACATTTAGTCTCCTCACTCTGTTTAATACTAAAGGTAAACTTATTTTAGACACTGTGGCTAAAAGGACATGGTGACATATTTTGGACTTCTTTTTATAAGACCAATCCTGACATTTTATTTATTTTCATTCTCAAACTCACATTACTTGTATTTTGCCTATGTAACTTATTTTAAACATCACCTTGCATGTATTCCAGAAGTTTAGCATTGTTCTTTGGCCAAAAGCAATAAAATGTGACCTGTTTTAGCATGATTCAGTGACGTGCAATCAGCATTTTCTTTTCACAAATATAACATCAATGACTATTTATAACCCTTCCTCAACCTTTAAAAGTGTAATGATGTGTTTTAGGGGCTTTTTAAAAAATATCAAATTCTATTTGTTTCTAATGCCCTGAGTGGGTTTTGCACTTAAGGCCGGATAATCAAATATTCGTAATGTGTTTTTTTCTAGAAATCCCATCTTGAATTTATAGAATAGCCTCTGAGGTCCTCAAGTATTCACCTATAAATAAGCATCTCTGATTGTAAAAGTCTCTTGCTGTTCTCATATTCTCAGACAGGCAGTTCACCATCTCAGACTCAAACTATAAATACATTGGTTTACCTCATATTGAATTTCCTGGCCAAGTACTGCTTTTTTTTCCTTTTCTAAAAAAGCATATTTGTGCTTTTTATCATTTCTCACAAGGAAACCATTATCATAAAGATTTCCTTAAATATGCTCTATGTAGATTCTTTAAGCATCATTTTTCTGAATCTGATCTATTTTCCGACTGTCTCCATTTTCATTTGTTTGTGACTGGTCATTGCTGCAAATGAACAACAACAACAATAATAAAAAAAAAAAACATTGCTTTTTTTTTTTTAATCTATTTTCAGATTGTCTCCATTTTCATTTATTTGTGACTGGTCATTGCTGCAAATGAACAACAACAACAACAACAAAACCATTGCTTTTTATGTACTGGGTTTCAAATAATCTTATGGCACCTTCTCTTTTTCCGCTAGGCTTTTTTTAGATGTATCTTTTGACTTTTCTGGGTATTCAACCTTGTCACCTGCTGATGGTGGTAATTTGGCCTGTTCACTTCCTTTCATTTTGCACCGTGAGCATATTTTATGATGGACTTTTTCATAAAAATGTTGTCTGTTGTTTTTAGATTTTTTAAAAAGATTTCTCTATTTCAGAGAGAGAGAGAGAGCATGCACATGCGAGGGTGGAGGGACAGAGGGAGAGAGAATCTCAAGCAGACTCCACACTGAGTGCAGAGCCCAATTAGAGCTCAATCCCACAACCATGAGTTCATGACCTGAACCAAAACCAAGAGTTGTACGCCTAACCTACTACCACCCAGCACCCCTGTTGTTTTTAGATCTTTTTAAAAATCATGGTCAATGATCTTTTGATTTCTTGATTACTGAGAGGTTATCAGATATAGACACTGAGTTTAATCCTGTTGTTTCAGCATCTTTGAACATAGGAATATGTGTTGATCTCTTGTGATCTACTGACAGAGCACAAGAGATCTATTTATATAATATTTCTAGAATAAGCCAATTTATGTCATTGTGTAATTATTTTAATATACTCGAAATTGAGTTTTCTGAGCACTTTATTTAGTATTCTTCTGCCTTATTTATCTAAGTTAAACAAGCCTCTTCTCTCTTCGTATCTTGTCAAGTTTGGTTATCAGGCTTCTACTAGCTTCTTCAAACAAACTGGGGAGCCTCGTCTGTTCTATATCCTCGGAGTTTTTTATGTAGTTTGGGAATCATTTAATCCTTGCACTAATCCCTGTTTATTAGTTCTGTAGCTTTTATATTTCTGGTTTAGTTTTAATAATTAAATACCATCTAAGAAACTGTTTCTATTTAGATGTTAAGTTATTCACAAGGATATTTTTACATAACACTCAATTCTTAATCTCTTCCATGTCTGTGATATATTCCTTTAATAATTCTATTCATATTGGATTTTAAGACTAGATTTGCCTGAAATCTGTCTATGAGGTATTTCATTCTGTAATGAACCAATGACTGCTTTTTAAATATCTAAATCACAAATTCCTGCTTTTATTTCTATTTCTGCCTTTCCTGTATTATGTTTATTACTGTTTTCAAACTTAACTAAATTTAAATACGTATTTCACTTCTTTATTCTCTCCAATTTAAAACAAAACAAAACAAAAAATACCAACCAGTGACTAGTGCCACAGTAAAACTACGTTTTTTTATCCCTCATATATAAAATAAAATTAGCTCACTTTCACTATCTACCCCTACTCAGTTCTCCACTTTTTATGACATGATCTAGGACTTCAGACTTAGATGGAGCTAATTATTATAGTAAAGTTTTTTAAAAATAATTTTTCAAGGGGCGCCTGGGTGGCTCAGTCGTTAAGTGTCTGCCTTCAGCTCGGGTCGTGATCCCAGGGTCCTGGGTTCGAGCCCCGCATCGGGCTCCCTGCTCAGCGGGAAGCCTGCTTCTCCCTCTCCCGCTCCCCCTGCTTGTGTTCCCTCTGTCGCTGTATCTCTCACTGTCAAATAAATAAAATCTTAAAAAAAAAAAAAAAGTGATCACAGGGACGCCTGGGTGGCTCAGTTGGTTAAGCATCTGCCTTGGGCTCCCTGCTCAGCGGGAAGCCTGCTTCTCCCTCTCCCCCACTTGCGTTCTCTCTCTCGCTGTGTCTCTCTCTAACAAATAAATAAATAACGTCTTTAAAATAAATGAATGAATGACTATATAAATAAATAATTTTTCAAAACTTTTGAAAATTTTCACTCTATTTGGACTCTTCTTAGAATAATTAGCATACCTTACTCCTTTTTTACCTGCTTTTAATACTTAACCACCAGTGCTACTTTTTCACTCCTAACTTTTTATTTTGATTCATCCCTCAATCAACTGGAATATTTTTAAGTTTTTATCATGAAGATATCCATACGATAAATTTCTAAGCACGTTTGGTTTTTCCTTTAGAACTCTACAAACATAGAAATGTCTGTGGTTCCTTCTTTTTAAAAATAGTGACCAGAAAAAAAACCACCCCAAATTTTATCAGGTGTAAACCTCACCCCTGTAGACTTCCACCCCCACCCCAACTACTTTGCAAAGATAGAAAGGGGGACAAATTATGGGATACAGCCCTGGAGAGGAATCAGGGATAGAATGGCCGTGACCTTAGAAAGTTGCACATCCAATGGATGACTTGGGCTTCAGGGATAGGGATAGTGTGGTTGAGACTGAGTATCACCCACTCTCCTCCTGCTTTCATCTCTTCTCCAGAAAGGAGAAATTCTTCCCGGCTTCTGGGAGGTCATTGAACTTAGTTTTTGTTTTGCTTTTTGTTTTTGTTTTTGAGAGAGAGAGAGCAAGAGAGTGCAAGCAGTGGGGGGAGGGGCAAAGGGAGAGAGAGAGAGAATCCCAAGCATGCTTCATGCTCAGTGTGGAGCCCAACACAGTGCTCAATCCCATGACCCTGAAACCATGACCTGAGCCTAAATCAAGAGTTGGACGCTCAACTGACTGAGCCACCCAGGCACCCCGTGGTCATTGAACTTAGTTTTTAGTGCTAGTGGAAGTTCACCTTTTTTTAAACTTTGTGTGGATTTCAAGGGAAAGGGAAAATCAAGGATTGAACATCAGTAACTTTCCTAATACCACATCCTGTCAGTTTTTGTTTTTTAATTAAATTGTTATGATTATTATTATAGGTCTATTACAGACCAGTAGAATAGGTATGGCATTTTCCTCAGAAAATGCTGGCCTTTTTGCAGCCAGTGTTCCTTCTGTCACTTAGAATTAGCCCTGATATATCATCCATGTTCCACTGAAGTAATTCCGGAAAAGTAATAAGAAGCAAGTTAATTTTTGTGTTTCCACTACAGGTGAAGACAGACATTGGAGTCTTGAGTGCAGCCACTGGAAAGGCTTCAACTGTAAAAGTGAGCTGTTTTCTTTTTTTGTCACTTGAATATGAAACATGTTAAAAGATTAATATATTGATAATTTAGGTTTGCTAGGTATTTTTATATAAGTACACTGCAGGCAAAACTTTTCTTGCTTTTAACTATTTTGTGGGCCGGAATAACACATATGGTAACCACAGGATGAAATATAAAAGAAAATGCATACCTCGAATATACATATATATATAGAGAGAGAGAGAATAAAAATGAAGTCAGGAAGAGTAAGCCACAGTGTGACCCGATTTGGAGTCATTTCTTCCCATTGGCCTTCAGCTATTAATGAGTTGGTCTTTTAGGTAATATTTTAAATGCTTTTTATCAGCTAGAAAAGTTCTTCTTGTCCTTTTAACTTCTAGTTTTTCTTCAAGATTTAAAGTCTCAATCTAATTTTGTGGTGGTGGTATTTGAAAAACCACAATGAATGATAAAAGGCAAAGGAAGGAAGGGACATGCTTTTTTTTTTTTTTTTTTTTTTTTTAAGGTGAGGCAATTATTTTGCTTTGCTCCTTTCCTAAGTACTTGATCATTCTCTGACCACATGATAAGCTATAGTCAAGACATGGAATGTTGAGCTGATGTTGCTCGATGATGTATCAAATGCTTACTAGAACCATAGGAATAGGTGAAGAAACCCAGTCTGCTAAGCATAGAATTATCACTTTTTACTCATAAGTTTATACTTTAAATTTTATACCAGGCCTTTTTTTTTTAACCAAATAATAAAACAAACCAAAAAGACCCCACAAAATTAAAAGCATAAGTACAGCAGTGGGTTAGAGTTTTATTGCCTTTAACTAGCAAAATAATAATGCTTTATTGGAATCATAAATATTTGATACACTGCATTATTCTTCTTGAAGTATCCAAAGTTATTACAAGGACAAATGGTATTTTAATGGAGTAAAGATGACTTTGCTGTGTCAGAGTTCAGAATTCATCAATGTTTTGTTAACTGGTAAAAACAATGGTTTTCTTGCAGTAGATCTTCATTGCTGGCAATAAAGTTCCAGAAATTCTTTTGCCTAACTTACAGTAGAATGCTGTGTAGCTGAAAAATCAAGAGCCTAGGGGCACCTGGGTAGCTCAGTAGGTTAATCATCCGACTCTTGACTTCAACCCAGGTCTTGATCTCAGGGTTGTGAGTTCAAGCCCTTTGTTGGGCTCCACACTGGGTGTGGAACCTACCTAAAAAAAATCAGCAGTCTGTGGTCCAGAGCTGACTTACTCATTAGGCACAGTGCCCAGAATCCATGCTATTTTTAAAGACCCATGAAAATGTTTTCATTTTAATTTCTTTTGAAAGCAGGGGACAAGTGAATATGATAACAAATATATGATAATGAAGCCCAGCCTGGATGATGTTTTTCTTTATAACAATGCAGTCATAAAATAGAATTTTTGGTCCTTTTTATGGAGGAAGGGCCCAGAGTGCCCACAAAAGTCTGAGTGACAGCCAGGCACCCTCTACATATGTGAGATTCAGTCATTTAAATGCTTTTTTTCTTTCTTTTTTGGAAGAGAATTATTAATTTTTAGAAATGATAGTCTTCTCTGTGAATGAGTCCATGGACTTGTCTGTTTATCAGAGAGAGAGACACCATTCTAGCTACAAAGAAAGAAGTGACATGTTGTTAGGTTGAGTAGCTGTGATTATTTGCACTGTTTTTCTAGATTAAAATAAATAATTTTTCCCTTGAGAGTTCCACTGATATTCTGTTTACTTTGTAATATGATATGGAAAAATAAGGGAAGGGAAAGCAAAACTTGACTCAGGATTCTTTGGTCCATTTCGGACAAGTGTTTTTGCCTGGGGGGGGGTGGTGTTCATGAGAACAGTGGCTTGCCTCACCTCCTTGCTGCTGTGGGAGTCTAGAATTTTAGTTCTTCCCTAGTTGCTGATCTCTATTACTGAGTATACAACATTTCAATTACCGTGATCTGGTTTTGTTTGTGTCTGAAGCCACGATCTGGTTTTGAAGAAAATATTTTTGTTAGTCTTCAACTGTACTGACTATATAAATTGTGTCCAGAATATCTTCTGAAAAGTCACTTGTTGATTTAAAGTAAGTGTGTTGCATGTCTGAAGAACTTTTTTCAAAATAGGTACTCACTCAAAGATAAGCTCCCTGAGAGCTAGGATCTTTGTCTGTTTTGCTCGTTGCTATATATTCTAGAAAAAGCCAGACATGAGAGAAGCTCAAATATTTGCTCAAAGAATGAATGAGCTAATGTCCTCCTTTAGAAAAGCCATGTTGTACCTCAGAAGTATTCTGAAATTGCTTTGGGTGTATAAGTGAGCTGCTAACCCTCTACTCCTCAGACTAGCAAGTGTCTGGGCATGTACACAAAAATGTACCTAGCACGTTAATATAAACTTGTAATCTACCAGACTGTTACCGCTAACTGTAGGTAAGAGCTTTCCTCTCTAGATTAACAAACCAGTATATGCACTGGACACCACTTAATCACATTAAGCTAGGCAAGCAAGAGAATTCTAGAGAAAGGTGCCCCTCTTGCCAGCTATTGAAAACATAAGTCTAGGGGCGCCTGGGTGGCTCAGTCGGTTAAGCGGCTGCCTTCGGCTCAGGTCATGATCCCGGGGTCCCCGGGATCGAGCCCCGCGTCGGGCTCCCTGCTCGGCGGGGAGCCTGCCTCTCCCTCTCCCTCTGCCTGCCTCTCTGCCTGCCTGTTCTCTCTATCTCTCTGTCAAATAAATAAATAAAAATCTTAAAAAAAAAAAAAAAGAAAGAAAACATAAGTCTAGGATTATAAACAGAAGGAATCAACTGACTTTAACTAATAGTACTTGGTTAGATGGTCCTAGATTACTGAAAAATCAAATGAGTATAGTTCTATTATGCATTATTTTTCTGTTGATGTGACATGAGTGCGTGTGAGAGAGATTCAGCTTCAAGACTACATTTTAGGGGCGCCTGGGTGGCTCAGTCGTTAAGCGTCTGCCTTCGGCTCGGGTCATGATCCCAGGGTCCTGGGATCGAGCCCCTGCATCAGGCTCCCTGCTCCACGGGGAACCTGCTTCTCCCTCTCCCACTTCCCCTGCTTGTGTTCTCTCTCTCTCTCTGTCAAATAAATAAAATCTTTAAAAAAAGACTACATTTTAAAGTCACCCCCGCCCCCAATATATGCATATATACACACCCACATGTACGTAACTTTTTTCTGAATAAACTTGCCTCTGCGTTTCATTCTCCGCGCCTTCTTGCCCAAGGCTTCACCTGCCCTCTGATAGAAGTGTGTGGGGCAGAGCTGCTGTGCGGAGTGCACACTCTAGAGCTGCCTGAATAGCAGAAAGATGCCAACTGAATGTTCCAAGGCATGCGCCAGGCGCTGGGGTACTCCAGTGCCCTGATCTTTCCTGTCCTTGCGAGCAGTTGCCAAGCCCCTTACACTGTCGAGTGGGGACACAGGACAGTGGCGTGCTTTCTGATGGAGACACCAAGGACTAGACATGGTAGATCTCCCCTGCCAGATTTGCCATTACCCAGCACTGCTGTGCAGGTGCCTTCAGGACCTGCAATATGGTTGTGCTCTTCCCTGGTGGGTGAGGAGCTCTTCCGTCCGGCGTCTCCATCAGAGCCTTCTTCCTCCCCTTCCGTGAGCAGTTGCGGGAGGCACACACATTGAGCCCAGGTCCGTAGCTGCTTCTGTGGTACCTCAAAAGTCTCTCGTTTTGGAGCTGAAGGCTTTGTGGGATTGAAATTTTGGGGCTTACTACCCCTAGGACTTACGAACAGTACAATGCAGGCATGCTCGGGGAGGGATCGGCTCTGCATAGCCCTTCCATGTCCTGCCCGGGTCCTTGCCACTGTGTTCCCAAAGCCCAGTAAGTGTCTTACTCGGGGCTGATAGCTTTATCGGAAGGCAGCTGATAGAAGGCTCATCAGTGGCTGCAGCATAAATGATTCACATTGTGAATATAGACCTTGCTGTCTTGAGCTAGACGCTGCTAATAATATAACCACGCAGCACAACTCTTAGCACAGTGCTAGAGGACAGGGACTTAATGCAGTATGGGATCTTTAAAAAGTCATTGAGAGGGGCGCCTGGGTGGCTCAGTCGTTAAGCGTCTGCCTTCGGCTCAGGTCATGATCCCAGGGTCCTGGGATCGAGCCCCGCATCGGGCTCCCTGCTCCACGGGAAGCCTGCTTCTCCCTCTCCCACTCCCCCTGCTTGTGTTCCCTCTCTCGCTGTGTCTCTCTCTGTCAAATAAATAAATAAAATCTTAAAAAAATAAATAAATAAATAAAATAAAAAATAAAAAGTCATTGAGATGCTCTCCTTCTGTGTCTTCCATTGCAAAACCCCCTGAATCGGTGTCATGGAAATGATTTTTAATGCATAATTGAAGATTAAAGGTGTATAACTAAATATAGTGATTACAAAAATATAGCACAAAATTACAGCACTCAGAAAGATGTGCCGATTTGACTCTGCGCACATAGTGGGCATCTCTCCCCCATTAAAAAAATATCTTCTTTTGAGGAATTCTTGAGATTGCTTGCATTACAGTGTGAATGTGCTTCACACTGCCAAACTGCACACTTAAAAATGGTCAAGGTGGGAAATTGGATGTTATGTGTATTCTACCACAATCAAAAATTTTAAAATATTTTTAAAAAGTATCTCCAGAAGTTTGTGTAGCTTAAGCTGGTGTAGACATTAGACGCCCTTTTAGGGGTGAGGGGAGGGTGGAGGAAGAGGACTTTCTCATTGTAGATCTTTCCTTAGAGATAGTAAAAGGTGAGAGAGGGGCCCCAACCATTCTGGAGAAAAAAAAGGATATTCATTTAAAAAAAAAAAAAAGTACTTGTTTTCTCATGAAAGGATGACCTTTGGAATGAGGAACTAGTTCCTGTTTCTGGCATTGAGCATTAGGGGATTCTCAGGACAGTATGACCTCGATTTTGTAGAATTATGGGAATAGGTTCCTGTCAAAAACTAGGAGGGGTGGGAGGGCTTCATGGTCAAGTGTGTTCGGGATTTAAGCAACGTTTATGAGTTCCTTTTTCTGCAGAGCCTTTACCAGGCTGCTCTGAATCGTCTGTCTGCAACGGGGAGGTGCTACAGGCAGGCTTTGTGAAGCTTACTGAAGTGTGGAATTCTCCCCACATTCCCCACCTGGCCTTATGGCTTTTTAATCTATTAATTGTGTTGTTCTGTGGAAGGTAGTTTGGTAAATACAGATGTAAGGTTGAGTATGGGAACACAAACACAGAAATCGGTTGTAGAGAGAAATGTAGATGTGGGACGCCTGATGGCTCAGTCGGTTAAGCGGCTGCCTTCAGCTCAGGTCATGATCCCAGGGTCCTGGGATTGAGCCCCGCATCGGGCTCCCTGCTCAGCAGGGAGTCTGCTTCTCCCTCTGCTTGTGCTTTCTTTCTCTCTCTCTCTCTCTCTCTCTGACAAATAAATAATTAAAATCTTAGTAAAAAAAAGAAATATAGATGAACTGAAGCCGTAATTGTGACCTGTCCCTGTGGGAGGAGCTAGGAGAGCCGACATTTCTGGAATGCAAAGCCCTGTTCCACAGCTCTGTACTACTCCGTCTGTGTACCCGGTAACGGAGCCAGGCCTCTGGTGTGCTCATTAGGGATCCCTCACCTTTTGCTCTCCTCTCAGAGTGGCCTGAAGGTCCCATGCATAAAACGTGTGGGGCATCTTGAAGCATTTTGCTAAGGCCCTGGCCCAAGGTTCAGCAAAGATGACATTCAGTCATCTGAAATTCTAATGTGGAAGAAAGTTTCCTTAGATCTTTCACTATTAAACTACCACCAGTCTAATAACATTTGATAGATCCTGATGGCCTCCTTATGTAACACATTATTGGAAGTAGCATAAAATGACTTAGCCGAAGTTGTGAGTGACACTGCATTGCTGAAAGTGACCTGTGTCGGGGTGATCGTTTCATAAATGAGCACCTACTTTGTATGAAGCGCTAAGTATAAGGCACTGAGCGTTGTGAGGGGTGCCAAGGCAAGAAGACAAGGCTTCTGCCCTTGGAGAAGTTATAAAGTGAGGCAGAGAAGGTAAGACACATCTAACAAATAACATTTCTGTGAAGCAAGCATTGTGAGAAAAAGTGGTATCAGAAATGTATTACACCAAAGAGGTTAGAAATGTGATCCGAAGAGATGTACTTCCCCTATAAATAATTCACTTGTGTATGTTCTGTGCCTTTGAAGGTGATGCTTATTTTTTGTTGGTTGGGTATGAAGTTATTAATTAAAACAAAATTGTTTTAATTGTTATTCAGATCATCAATATCCTCACTTAACTTTTTTCCTCCTGGACCTGTCATTTTCCGAGAGAGCTGTTTAGAGCTCTCACTGTGTGAGGGGGTTGTCGTTTTTTCCTTTTCATTCGATCAGTTTTTCCTTTATATGTTTCAAAGCTCTGCTTTTGATATATTAAGGTTCCTAAGTTATTTACTTGTTATATAGTTAGGTGCAAGTCATTGTTGTATTTTAGAAAGCAGATAGACTATCAGATCCCCATGAAGTATGGGGTCACAGAGGATTATGGGAGGTTTCATGTTCTTAACATCTGCAGTTGATGGTGAACCTCAGCTGGGCTTGCCCGGGGACCATCTAATAGGCATGAAAAAGCTGTCACATAAAATGTCAAAAGAACCAGATGCACTCAGGGGTGCCAGATCTGCTTTCAGCAGCTGTAGATAATAAATCCAGTGTCTGGAACAGACAACTAGTTTTCATGTTTGAGAACCTTGTAGAAGCACTGGGCTGGATTCAGCAAGCATAAGAAGTCAGTACAACAGAATTATCCACCATGGCTGGCAGAAATCAAGGCCCATGGTTGTGGGGACTGCATAATGCGGCTGACATCACCTCCACCACGGCCTCGGCCCCTTTCTTCCGGGCTCATTCCAGACCCCAGCCATCTCTACTGCAGTTGCCTTTTCCAAGATACATGCCCTTTTGGAAATGTATGTGGGCTTTTTTGTTGTTGTTTTTTTAACATATAATGTATTATTTGTTTCAGGGGTACAAGTCTGTGATTCATCAGTCTTACACAATTCACAGCGCTCACCATAGCACATACCCTCCCCAATGTCCATCACCCAGCCACCCCATCTCTCCCACCCCCCTCCATTCCAGCAATCCTCAGTTTGTTTCCTGAGATTAAGAGTCTCTTATGGTTTGTCTCCCTCTCTGGTTTCGTCTTGTTTCATTTTTCCCTCCCCTCCCCTATGATCCTCTGTCTTGTTTCTCAAATTCCTCATATCAGTGAGATCATATGAAACTTGCATTTCTCTGATTGACTTATTTCACTTAGCATAATACCCTCTAGTTCCATCCACGTCGTTGCAAATGGCAATATTTTGGCTTTTTGATGGCTGCATAATATTCCATTGTGTGTATATGCCATATCTTCTTTATCCATTCATCTGTCGATGGACATCTTAGCTCTTTCCATAGTTTGGCTATTGTGGACATTGCTGCTATAAACATTGCGGTGCACGTGCCCCTTCGGATCACTACATTTGTATCTTTGGGGTAAATACCCAGTAGTGCAATTGCTGGGTCATAGGGTAGCTCTATTTTCAACTTTTTGAGGAACCTCCATACTATTTTCCAGAGTGGCTGCACCAGCTTGCATTCCCACCAAAAGTGTAGGAGGTTTCTCCTTTTTCCGCATCCTTGCCAACATGTGTTGTTTCTGGACTTGTTAATTTTAGCCATTCTGACTGGTGTGGGGTGGTATCTCATTGAGGTTTTTATTTGTATGGAAATGTGTGTTTTATTGCCTTTCCCCGCCAGGGCTTTTCTACGCTGTCCAGAAAGCCTGCTCTGGAGGAAAATTACATTCGTGATAAAGACTTTTGAAAGTGAAGTTGGGTATTAAAATAGTCATTGTGTTTTAAAATTGAAAGACACGCAGTTGCAAGTGATCTTAAGTCCTGCATTAAGTATTTTCTTTTAATATTCTTTGTCTTAAAAAAAAAAAAGTGGGGTCTGGTTTCCTAAAATGTTGTAACTTCATATATGTTCCTTTGATTTCTAAAGCATGGTCATTCAAAGAAAAACAGAGTTGAGCAAGTTCACAGGTCTGCAGAAATGGAATATTAGAGCAACCAGGCTCTTAGGCAAATGACTGCCAAGTCCTATTTCCCGGTTTCCCTGTTCTTCCTAAGCCCTCTGCCTTAGTTCTAACTCTTCTTTGGGTGTTTTCAACTGGGGATCTCCCAGTCACCTTCCTAAAACTAACTCTTAACTCCTATTTGGGGAAATAAAGATGTTTTTGTGCAGGCTTTTCATTTTAAATGCATGTTCAGTGCTTCTTTCCCTCCTTCTCCCCACTCCCCACTCCAAGCTCCTATATCTTTTGTCACCAAATCTCACTAAATTTACCTCACCATCTATTTCATCCTTTCTTTTCCATTTCCACAGCCTTCATAAAGGAAAAAACCGAACACTTGAGCATTTACCACCCGCCACACACTGCAGTTGACCCTTGAACAACACAGGTTTGAACAACACAGGTTTGGACCGCACGGATCCACTCACACGTGGAATTTTTTTCAGTAAGTACTGTACGGCACTGTAAATGTATTTGCCTTATGATTGTCTTAATAAGATTTTCTTTTCTCTAACTTACTCTATTGTAAGAATAGGGTGCCTTTTTGGCTCCTTCAGTATCTCATGCACCCTGTAATCCATGCCCCCATGATTCGACTGCATTAAGGAGTCTGAAGAAGACTTTATTGTACAAATACAGTATATAACACATGTACAAAATATGTGTTAATCGACTGTCTATGTTATCCGTAAGGCTTCTGGGCAACAATAGGCCATTGATAGTTAAGTTTTGGGGGTAGTCAAAAGTTATAAGCTGGGGGGGGGTCGGTGCCCTTAACACCCACATCATTCAAGGGTCAACTGTATATACTTTTTTCTTCATTCTTTTAGCCTTGTGCAAGTTATTATCATGAATCGGACTTCACATGTTAGGAGACTGAAGTGCTCAGTAATTTAAGTCATTGCCCAAAGTCACAAAATTAGTAATTTTTGAAACAAGACAAGTTATAAATACCCAGGTACAAGTCCAAGTCCAGTATCTTTGCTGCTGTGAAATGTGCAATGCCACCCACAGCCCAAGCATGCCATGTGACTCTGTGTTGCTACATCGGGGCAGAATTACCAGATTCTCTTTCTCTCTCATTTTTCTGAACTTGTGAACCTCCTATTCCTTCTGCCTACCAGCCTGATCCACCCAACATGCTGGGTTAATTATGTCAGATGTCTGGTCTAAAATTCACAATGACATGTTGCTTGCTCTGTAAGATCTGATCTTTTTTTGTTTTTTCTTCTATCTTTAAGCCACCTGTTTACAAAAACGTATTTTGTACCACCCAGAACTCTCTCTGCTCCTGGGAGTTGCTCTGCAAGAAACACAGTGGGCTCTGGGGTCAGCAGGACCTGGGGGTGTGTCTCTGCTCACCTCCTGCCTTGGACCTTGAGCAAGTGTTTTGCCATCCTTATCTGTAAAATCATGGCAATAAATTCACTTCAGTTTCATTGTGAGTCTAGAGAGTGCATGTTCAATGCCAACTGTAGTGAGAGCCTGGCCCTTGGCAGGTTCTCAAATAGAGCTGGAAGGTAGTAGCAGTAATACTATTATCTGAACCTTATCTATCCTTTTAAACTCAGTTCAAATTCCTCCTCCTTTTTAAATTACTCTGACCTGATTTTATCTTTCCTCTCCTCAAAGCTACTATATATATCAGTTAGACTCTGAACAATGCATTTAGTAATTTTAATTATGTGACACTGCTTTGTGATCTTAAAAATCCGTCTTGAAATGCCTTCTCAGGCATTTAATTCCTGCTCTAATGGACTGAGGTAATTCAAAGGCAGAACTAGGTCTTAATGCGTAAGTACGCAGCCTGGTTCCTGACATGTAACTATTCACAAACTTTTTTGATTCAAAATTAAGAAATTTCACATACATTCATAAGAAATCAATAAGCTGGGTTAGTTTTAAATACAGAGATATTTAAGACCAGGTAGATGCCTCTATTTTACATGATGAACTTAAATTTCTTTGTCCATAGTTCTGAATGTGAAGACAATTGCAGAGTAAATTTTAAAACTCCAATACATTTTACTATCCAATATTTCTGATAAAACTGTCTTTTAAACCCTTAAAACCTGGATGTATGTGTGGTCATTTGTGTTTCTTGGAATGATTCCAAATTAGTCTTCCCCATAACTGTTATTTTCCAGGCTTAATCTTTTTTTTTTTTTCCTTAGGCAGAACTCCACCTTTCTTCTTTGCCTCTTGAGTCCAGATCACTTCTTCTCCCCTCCCCCAACCAAATTTTCCCTGGGAAAAGTCTAGTGAGAAGGACCATGCTGTTCTTTATGCCTGAGGAAGAGTCTTAGAGATGAAAATCTGGTGGCACTTTTAAACTGAAGGGACAGCTTGGTTAATTATGGGCTTTTTAGCTTCATTGAATCACCTTTAATTCAGAGCAGGTTTTTACAACTCCATACTTTATCATTTTAACTAGAGGATTGGGGGCCCCTCTCTAGACAACACAAGGATTGGTGAAAGAAAAATCATTTTAAACAAGTTGCAGACAAGATGTGTGTTCCATCTTAATGTCCCATTTCAGTGCGTTTGCACAAAGATGATTTCCAAACAAAATATATATTACTAATTTGGGCGATCTTTTGCCTACATAGGAAAAGCTATTTGTTGGAATATTTATTTAAGGATGGGGCACCTGGATGGCTCATTCGGTTGAGTGGCCAACTCTTGGTTTCGGCTCAGGTCATGATCTTGGGGTCCTGGGATAGAGCCCTGAGTCAGGCTCCATGCTCAGCATAAAGTCTGCTTGAGATTCTTTCTCCCTCTCCTTGCCCCTACCCCTGCTCCCGCTCGCTCACTGTCTCTCTAAAATAAATAAATAAAATCTTAAAAAAAAAAAAAAAGTTTTTTTTTTTTAAGGCAAAAAAAAGTCTCCTTGGTCTGCCAGGTCTAAAGTTGTAAAATTGAACTGTGTGAAATCCTTTGGAAAAGCCCTCCCCAGGGAAATGGGCTTCTGCCTTCTTGGGGGTCGGGGTGGGGGGTGAAGAGTTGGAAACCACTCCCCCAGCTGTGGAGATGTGTCATCTCATCAGATGCCGAGCTCGGTGAGTGATTCCTTTCGTCTGTGCCCTCAATCTCAATGTCTGCCTGTGAGGCGATGCTGATAAAGCTGCAGAAGGAACTCAGGCACAGGCCGGCTCGCCTGCACCACTCTCTGGGTCTAGCAAGATCCCCCTCTTGGCAAAATGCCCTTTCCAAAAAACCTTTCAAAATTTCCGAAGAACATTTGAACATTCGAGACTAGGATTCTGTAGGGAAAGACTGGGAACCAATAAGGATTCAGGCAATAAAACTATGTATATACACAGCATATGTTATGTGCAAGTCTTCAGTTTAAGCCAGAGTTGGTTTCCAAAAGTTCATTTGAAAAATATTTTGGAGTTTATTTTTTCCTCATTAGACGTAAACCTATGCATGGGAAGTCCTCAAGCAAACAGAGCCTCGTTAACCCATACAGTTCCTGAGAGGCAGTTAGGGCCATTTGGAGGGCCAGTTCCTGTTACCTATATTCTTCCCCACCGTTCCTGCAGACAACTGAAAGTCCGGTTTGTGTAAACAAACCACATCTAGAGAACTTCTCACCTAGAGGATGTGGCATCCCCATTTTGTATTAGGTCACGTATCTTGATACTGGAGTTTAGAGATAGACATATGGGCTATAAAACTGTAGTAATACAGACATGAGTAATCGTGTGTAAGAATGAATCAGGAGAGCTTCAGTAACACATCAGAGCAATAACAGGACACATTCCGATTATATAGCACTTTAAAGTTTTATGCATTTGCATTTTATCCCAGTTTTAATTTTGAAACTCTAAGACCCAGGCGTTCTCTTATCTTGTAGCAAGGGCTTAGGTGGAATGTGTTGGAATGAGCAACAACACAGGGCCTTGTATGCTGACAGGAGAATGAAGAGATGGTGAGGATGGTGCCTATTTGAGCCTCATGGGGGTACTGTACATATCATGGAAGAAGAAAGGAGAAACATACCTACCATGACAGTACATTCCAGGGTGAGGATTTGCTAGTTATGGGTGATGCGAGGTTGAAGGAGAGAAGAAGAGAGAAGATAAGGAGATCTTTGCTTTTCCCTCCTCCTTTCAACTCCTCGTCTTCCCACTGAGGGTTACCCCCTGGCCTCCTAGACATGTTCTTTCATAAAGACACTGAGAACCTAGAGTCGGATCCCACATTGAGGATTATTGTGTGTCAAAAAGCTTTTATATGGCTTTTTATATGGCTGGAAACCATATATTCCATTAGAACCTGGAACACATTTTCCTGTAGAAATAAACAACCGTTTACCAGGAGTCTTTTGGAACGTACTCCATTTTTAAATTGGTTCTGCCTGTACATGTGCAGTTGAGGGAGCCTGAGAACAGAACAGAATAGTAAAGCACTGGATTCTTACGGGAGATGGAGGGCTTCTCTCCTTTGGAACTCAATGAACTGGTCTACCACTTGGTACAGCTCGAGACCAGTCTCAGCTATGTATTTCTTAGGCACAAAATACAATTTCAAAGTTTTCCATGTGATTTTTTATGAACATGAGCTCTCCTATCTGAGAAACTTTAAACACTTATGAGATGATTATGATGCTCATGGGGTCACTTACGAGTACAAAAAACAGATGGTAAGAAGGTTCGTTGACATGACCAGCTGACCTGCTGTGAGATATTGAACACATTAATTTATTTTTCTTCCTCCATGATCGTTCTTCTAACCATCTTGAAAGGCAGCCAAGAAAACTTTTTCTTCTAATTATTTCCAACCACTTCTCGGCAGTTCATTCAGACTTACGATTAAACAAATCTTCTCTGCTTTGGGAGCACCAATTTAAACATCAAATGTTTGCTTTATAGCGCAGAGAGAGGATTAATTCTCTCTCCTGCCACCAGATTTTAGCCTGAAATGCAAGTTATTTACTGTTGCTCACTCTTGTATACTGAGCAGTTGTTGAGTAAATGGGTTAAATAATATGGTATCTTGATTCAGGAAAATGTGTTTCCCAAGTGAACCATTTAGAGAAAATGATGACCATTATGTATTTTAGATTTATAGCAAATTGAAGACTTACCTCCTCAAGAATTTTTATTTTAGCAGATCAGTTGTATGTTCTGGAAGAAAATACGAGAGATATGTAAGGCACTTTCTTTCCTAACATTCAAAGCACATTCACATTTATTACATCTACTATCTCCCACTATCCCCAAGGTTTCATACTTTCCCTGGTTTACTAGTTTCATTATTTTTTTCCCCCCATTGGTGTTTCACTTGATGAGATAGAACATTTTCACCTATGATAAAGACTCTAATTCAAACGTGCTGAAACAAAAAGAAATTACTAAACTACTCTTGAGGGAGGATGTCCTTTAACATTCATTGACTCGGTGACTTAGGAACATCACTGATCGTGCAGTTTCTCCTTATCTTTCTGCTCTGCCATCTTTCTTGTCTTCTTTCTCTGGCAGATTCCCCTAAATGATCACAAAATGACTGCTAAACACAAATGGATTAGCAGAGTCCCTTGTCCATCTGCACGAGGAGAAAGATAGGAGTCTCTCCCTAGCCATGGAATACGAGTCCCTTCTTCCAATCTGATGAAGGCTCTTACATCACAGAGAGGAATAACTGTACTACGAATGCCATGAACTGATTGGCTTAGATTAATCGGGACCCACCAGTACAGTTGGGGATGGAATCCGCTGCTGCACCTACCATATGACTCTGAGTAGAAAAGATGAAGAGGCAGACACTGCAACAAGACAAGGGGTTGCTGGGAAGGGAGAAGCGGAGAGTAGATGTTGGGTAAGCAACCTATGTGCACATGAAAGTATGGCTGTTGTACTTAATTTTTGCACTCTTATTTTCTAAGTAAAACTTTGTTCTGAGTATAATCTGTCAACCCCTGGCTCTTATCCCTTTGCAGATGGTCCATTCTTCTATAAAGTTATTTCTTGGCACCTTGGGGAAAGGGGAACATGTCTCCTGTTATGAACAACTGTTGTAGTGGTGTCCTCATCTTCCGGTCTTAAGTTGCTGAGGTCTCCATGACTGGAAGGTGCCCACAGTCCAGCCGACCACACTGTCCAGAATGGCTCATGCACAGAGCCCACCGTGGGCCACCTGGCACTTTGTTTTTTGGAGCATGTGGCCAGAGTCATACTATATTCTCTGCAGAATTGGAGATGTTTTCTGTGTCTCCTGGAGTTTTAAGTGAAAATTATTCTGTTAGAAAATACTGTCTGCTCTCCATTGCTCTACTTTTAGGACTCAGATGTAAACCATAGGGCCTGTGGGGCCTGAGGACAGGAGACCAATAACTGAACTGCTGAGAGTGGTTTCTAGGCTTCTGGCTTGGACAGCTGGGTGAAACTAGGTTGCAAACCAGAGGGCAGGTTCCCTGTGCTATTCAGTGCCAAGGTTAACTAGACCAATGTAGGCAATTTCATTACCTATTTATCCCTTAGAATGTTATGTCCATGGGAAAATGTGTTTCAGACTCCAGACTTTAAGTCTGGGCTCAGAATGATTTAGAACGCAATCTGTTTGTAGATTGCAAGTTACTTAAATAAACTGCAGTCCTTTGTGCCTCTGTCACTGGGGGACAAAATTCCTTGCTGTCCTCCTTTTCCAACAACATTAAGTCATTGGAAGAGAAAGTTGTAGGGGGAAAAAATGGAACTTTTTTCTGCCTGTGTCAAGGCTTTAATGATTTGATTTAATAATTAATGTCAAGGCTAGGCATGGGGCATTCTTCCTGCTGGATCATGTTTCTTAATTCCTTAAAGACACCAGCACAGACCACTAGGGAAAGGCTGTTGTTTCTCACAGCTATAAAACAGATGGTAAAACCCCCAGCTGCTTCTGGCACTCTTTTCTTCGTTCCTTAAGGTTTGTGGATCCAGGAAAGTTGGTGAAGGTAGTGTGGGGAGCTGCTGGGGATGGGATCCGCTGCTGCACCTACACCATATGCCTCTGAGTAGAAGAGATGAAGAGGCAGACACTGCAACAAGACAAGGGGTTGCTGGGAAGGGAGAAGCGGAGACTAAATGTTGGAAGCAACCTACATGCACATGAAAGTGGGCTGTTGTACTTAATTTTTGCACTCTTATTTTCTAAGTAATGTCCAGAGCCCCACTCTGGAACTCAGGTCCAATTAAGACCAAAGAAATTCATAATCTATAAACTCGGCCTCAGTGGGCCTGTCTGCTGTAATGGGGCCTTGCTTCCGCCTCTTAAGTGGAAATGGTCATCTGACAGCTGATCTGATGTTTCCTTCCCTTCTTTCCACATTGGAAATGGCCTTGTTTGAGCAAGAATTCCTCGTTTAAAGCAATAACAACAAAACAACAAAACATGGAACAGAGATGTATGACTTTTTGTCTGAGTCTTCCTTCACCTGGCAGTACTCTGGGTAAAAGAGGCAAGTTATATAAATATAGTGTGGACAAAATGTGTTAAAAGGGTCAGATGCTCCATTTTCTGCAGTTGGGTGGAGTTGTGGTTGTGTGAAGTAAGCCAATATATTCAGATTGGAATGTTGCCCAGAGAAGAGAGTTTAGGAACAGGGTAGACTTGGCCTTCCTCTCAACAAGCTGAGGTCACCACTATCTACCACTGTCTCCCCCTTCAAGGGTTTCTGTGGTCTGGCCCTGTCCAGCCATATCTCCGGTTACTTTCCCAACCCAGATCCCTGTGCTAACTTGAGCCTGTTTGTCATCTTGCCCCATTCATGAAACATCTCTCTTCTCTGCTTGGGGCAGAATTCTACCTTCCAGATAACCAATGAGTCTAGTGTGTCTCTACCACACCACTCTGTGCTCACTTCAGCTGTACTAGGTATTAATTTTAGACACCAAAAGACCTAGTCCTAAATATCTCATGTTACTTATGAGAAAATTGAGGCCCAGAAAGAGTTGGTGATGCCACCAAATAGACACAGAAAGTATGCATCAGAGAGTGAACTGGAATCAAGATATCCTGTCTTCTAGCTTAGCACAGTTGCCATCAGACCAAATGCAGATTCTTTATTTTCTTCACAAAGGATGTGTGTGTGTGTGTGTTGTGTATTTATTTATATGTATACACACATACACATATATTCACACATATTTAAAGTAATGAGCAATAAGAAAAGTGGATTTTTAAAAATTGGTTTGCTAAATTAGCCTGGAGCTGGGAATGCCAACCATTTAAATCTCACAATGTGAAAATTGGGCCCATTTAAACATATATTAAGGCTGAGTTTGTATCCCCTTGGGTTACCTAATGACTAAGATTTCAAGTTTCTCATATCCCTAATTTTTTGATCACTAGCCTTTTAAAATATTGTATTACTGCAGACATAACTTCTTAAAAGAATTTCCACACATGACGTCACGGACACTCAGTCTCTGAGGAAGACTGCTTGCTTCTACTATCCGTTCAGTTGAGTCCTGTGTTTTCAGCAAACTTACAAGAGATGGCATTATGTTGTCTTAATACACTAAAATGGGGTTTGTGCGGAATGGGATTCTGTTTGTTACACATAATCTAACATTATAAAGTATCTTGGAAAAGAGTAATTTGAAGCACAGAATCCAGTGGCAACCTCCAATAATAAAATTTTCCTTGTTCATAGCAGTCTAGTTTTTCGTATTTGCAACAGATGTGTCTAAGCAATATGCTTCACTAATTCAAGCAGAAATATTTTCCTGCATTCTAATTACTGAATATCACATGATTTTTCTTATAAGAAAAAGCAGCCTCTATTCTGCTTAGGAACTTTTAGAGAAACTGAATTCAGAAGTACAGAAATTAATGGAGCAGTGAAAAACAGCATTGGCCCTCCCATAGAACCAATGGTGATATTAAATCCAGCAATAACGAGAAAAAATACTATCTTATTGTTGTTGAGTGCTACTTGTTAAAGATTTCTCAATCAGTCAGCAGGTATAAAAGGTTTCAAGACCTCTTGTCTATTGGTGAGATGTGTGTCTAAAGAGACATAAAGAGCAGAGGTATTTGAAAAATGACTTATATACAAAAGTGGCTAAAATGCCTGTATACAAATAGGTCTTTCCAGGAATATAAAAATCAATAAAAATTGATTCTAAAAGTCTACTTGCTGTTTGTTTTTTTAAGCTGGTTTCTGTTGGGTGTGAGAGCTTGTCTGTGAACTAGAAGCTTCTTGGGCCCACGCATTGCTGTGTCCTTGTGTCAACACATGGCCTGAATGAGGACCTTGCCGCCCTCTGTACCAGCCAATAAAAGACATAAAGCGCTGGCTGTCCTATCGTAACTTTCCTAAAACCATAACAAAAAAAATACCACGGAAGCATGAAACAATCAGAATACCTTCTAAACAAAGTGCAAAATGACTGGGTTCTTTATGGCTCCCTCAAATATTTTTCAACCTCTCTGTAGCTAAGTTCCAAAGAAAGAATTATGGTTTTCTTTGAAAGCCAACAGTTCCTTTGTAAATTTCTGGATTTGGGATGATATTTTGAGTTCTATAATAAAATTTAATGGTCCATTTGAGAAATTGTACCCTTATTGAGCACAGTTTCTATTATTGGGTTATTTGAGGCAATTCTTGAGTACTAAACTCTTCTTTGATCTGTTAGGACTCAGTGGTTTCCATGGAGTCTTGCTGGCTCATGACCAAGGGAGAGCTCAGTGTTCCAGTCAGCTGGGGGTCAGTGTTCCTAATCATCCCTGACCTGAAACACTCACACAAAAGACTTTAAAATCAGAATGTTTTATATGGGATCATGAAAATAAGTTGATTTTTTTGGGGGGGGAGGAAGAGTACAGAAAAGGTTTAAAAACTTGTGTTTCTATCATTTAGTAAAATTTTGATTTGTTTCTGGAAAAATACTCTTCTGATGATACAAAATACATGGTTTTTCCAGTCCTCCTACTTTGTACAAAGTAATACAAAACAGAATGTCTTATTCGACCTTAAATATAAATGAGAGCTAAATTATTGTGACTGATATTTTTCATACATCTGGCAGTAATCTTCTTATTTTATGGCAGTGACGACCCAAAGCAATTGCTAATCCTAATTTATTTTTAAACATTTTAACTTAAGCTTTCTTCTCAGGGCTTCTTTGTTTCTCCCCCACCTAGTTCTTGAGGGCGGCTAAAATAAGATCACTGTAAACACCGACATTCATTTTTTTAACTCAAACATTTGCACAGCTACCCTGTGGATTCAGGAGAGACAAAAGGGGATCCATGGCTTAGATGTAGCCCTCAAATAGAGGGAGCAAAAGCCTTCAAGGCTCCTGATTGTAGAGAGCTGGGATGTATCTTTATTGCACAGAATGAATAGGAGCAACAAGTGGACAGGGATTGAAGAGGCTTCTGAGGTGGGATTTGAGCTTTTACAGAGGTTCTCTGACCTAGTTTGATGCCTGACACCCTTGCAGTTACTTCTGCTTCAACCCATAAGGCTATAATATAAGGGGAGAATTAACCCTTTAGTAAACATACAAGATTATGAGATGCTCTTTGGGGTAAACTTTTACCTCAATTACTTTCAATGCTATATTTGTTGTCAAAGCTGCTTGAATTATTGAGGTCCTTTGGCAGAATCCTGTGAAGCAATTGATCCTGTAAAGAACAATCCTGTACAGAATTGTAAAGACTGATTCTTAAGCTCAACCAAGATCTTACCAAAGGTGTTCTTCATGTTGACATTGCACTTGCCCAGATTTTGACCTTAAAATGTATCTCTAATTTCCTTTTGAAACCATTCCTGGGATTACTGAGGGATTTTTGTATTTAAGGAAAGCAGTGGCTTTATTAATTTTTATCCCTGCTCCCTCAATGAAATGGACATTTATTTTTCTTCATAAGCCCCATGGATCTTGATGGAAATTTCAAGAAAAATAATCAAGAAAAAAATTTTATACAATATTTTCATTTGTGCTTATGTTTTCAAAGTAAATAAACAATGAGGAATCAATGTTCAAAAATCAGTCATGGTAAGGGGTGTTTTTCTAATAAAAAATTGACTTAAGTAGATTCTCTTTTCATAGCCTCTCACTGACTTTAATTTCATTGACTTTATAAGGAATATGATCCATTTAATCATATTTTTAAAGACATGTATAAGATAAATGTTGGGTTTGTAACAAAGAATAAACCTAGGAGCAAAGCATAGAGCTGGAAGAATAATCCAAAATGTAAACATTGAGGAACTGAACAGAGCCACCACCTAGGGCCACACAGACCTGCTCTACACAGGGGGTTGATCACAAAACCCTCTGGGAACAGAGTCCCCTGGAGTTGTGCCAACATGTCAGACCTAGAGCGAAGGGTTATAAAAAAATATTTTCGCATTCTTGGATTCATTCAATAAACGTTGGGGTTCCCTAATTATCCTGGGGATGGGGGCAGCCGGGATCACATAAGCATTCATAGCTAAAGGACCTATTAGTTGTTGACTCCAAATAATAGTCCATTTAGCCGAGGGAAATAACATAATAACTCTCATGTTGCTTCCCTTTCGTCCATCGTAAAGAGTGGTCCCTTAAAGAGGAAAAGGCAGAGCCATTCTGGGTGAGAAGGAACCAAAGCCCAAAACTGTTGAGGAATTGGTCAGGTCAGGAGTCCTCTCACTCCTCACTTGCTTAGGCTTTCGTGCAGCCAACGCTTACGCAAAGGCTCCATTTGCCACACACTGTGGTAGGTGTTGCAGCTGAAGAGGCACGCATAGGCTGCTTAGAGTCTAGAGGAGCTGAAAGATCATCTTAAAGACCAGTAGAGTGTATAATTACAAATCATGGTGCGTTCTTGGTACTTCCAAGCATATAGACTTCCATTGGCAGAGGGAGATCGGGGAAGGCCTGTGGGAAGTTGGGCTGAGAATGAACGAATGAATGAATGAAAGCCAGAGACACTAGTGAGCAATGGACAAGGGGGACAATGAGGTGGGATGAGAGGGACGGATGGGGGCGCTATCACGTGTGGCCTTGCAGGCCACATTAAGCAGTTGGCTTTTATTCTAAATACAAGGAGAATATATTTCCAGGTTTTAAGCAGGGGAGTGATGCAATCCAGTTGAAGTTTTTGAAGACTGACTTTAGCTCTTGGGTGGAGATTGAATTGCAGATAAGAGTGAAAAAAAGATGGTAAGCAGTTAGGAACATTTTGCAGAAGGCTAGTCAGGAGCTAATGATCCCTTGGGCTAGGGGGTCCCTGATGCTAAAGAAATTACCCTGTAGGTCACACAGAAGATCTGCTGATGCTATCAAGGAACCGCTGTCTGGGTAATGGGAAAGGGAGAGTGACATCAGAAGTCTTCATACTAATATTTCTCTTACCTAACTCACCAGGGAAGTGGTGCAGGGGCTCCCTGGGCCTGGGTTCTCTCTCTACCATGGAGAAAACCAGAGCCCCATGCCATGGATGGCCACATGAATAAATTAATGCTACCAGGTGCTTTGCGGTACTACGCAAATTCTAGAAATTGCTGCTGCCTCCTCTGCTTTCCCCTCTGTTCCTTTAAGTTCCTGGGAGAAGCCAGAGGGTATTTACATTGTTTGATCTTAAGAGATGTACACGTCAACATTCAGGATCTTCAGTTGTCTTAAAAGTTGAACCTTTTTAAAAAGATCTAATTAGTTGTTCATTTTAACTAGAAGCCTATATTAAATGGATGCCCTATTTCACCAAGAGTAGCATTTAGGTGAAGTAAGAGAACACAAAAAATTTTAAGTCATCATCGCTTTGACACGTGTAATATAATTAATATAAACTAATATGTAAATGTACATATTAAATTATATTACATATATAAGATATAATCACTAATATATACTTATTATATTTACATATGATATACATCCATTAAATTATTTATAAGATACAAGACATATTCGGGGAATGTTTCCCATTATTATTTTAAGTAATATTAATGCATTGCTGCTTAATGCCTTCAGCTCTTTGCTGGTGTACTATGATTTTTCCTCTGAATGTTAGAACAGAAAATCATTATCAAAGGCTTTCGACTTAGAAGGAAGGAATTTTTAAGGATGAGTAGGTGTAACATCCCAGTTTGAGTTTTCTTGTTTGTTTGTTTTACGGAAGTAAATGACATAAAAGCACTTCCTTATCCTGGGTATTTCCTTACCATGCTCTTCTCCTCCCCAGAAGAGAAATACAGACACAGTCTGACAGTGCAAACTGAATAAAATTTTAGTTGATAACTAATGAAAAGATAAAAATATGATTATTTGATCTTTTCTGTGTAGATTTTTTTTTTTTTTGGTAGATGTTAATCTCATTTCCACACAGGTAATTTTATAATGAAAGGAAGGTGAGAACTCTTCATTTTCCAAGTTTGGGTGGGAAGAAAGAGCACCATTTAGAGATAAAAAGGAAGAAAAGATTTAATAAAGTAACTGGCCCTCTGATGCTCTCCTTTCTCTTTCAGTATTTCTGCAGGTAGTCTGAGTGTCTGCTTTTGAGTAGCATGAAATAAATAATTCAGCATTTTCTGCTACATATCAACCCTCTGCTTATTTTCCCCCTCAAATTACATATTCTGGCAAGATTTCTCCCTTGTTAAGGCATTTAATTATTGTGTTTGGCAGTCATGGTTGGTTGCATTATATAAACAAATGCCTACTTCAAACATTGAAACTGATTTTTTTCATAGTCTGCCAGAAAGCGAGACTATTTGATGTGCAGTTCGAATGCTCTATTTCTGATTATATAATTTAGGTCTGGGAATAGAATTTTGGCATTTGTCTGCAGTCCTTATGCCACAGAAAATTAACCTTTAGCATCCTCTTTAAAAGGGCAGATCATCATGCATACAAGTTCCAAAAACACTTTTAAGGTAAGCTCCATTCTATTAAAAGATCCTTTTATCTTTAAGCATATGCACATCTGTCTGGTGCTGCATCGTTTTTAAAATGTTCTGTGTAATCCGTGACCTCTGCAGAGCTGTAGCTAACTCAGCCCCAGCTTCTAGTCAGCATTTCAATGGAGAGCCTGGTAGACAAAGCAGATATCCGTCTGCCTCTCTGCCAGTGTTTGCTATTAGATGCTTAAATATATTCAAGAACACTCCTCAGGGCTTTAGACTCTCAGTTAGGGCATTACAGACACCTGTAGTCCAGCAAAATGTAGGGAAGCCAAAGCCCTTAATGGACTATTTCTTCTAAACTCAGTTTCTAGGAGAAAATCTAACCCTCCCTCTCTACTGCGCACACGAGGTACTTTGACGTGAGGAATTGATTTCAGGAAATAAGATAATCCTGCTGAAGTATGTTTTCCTAGGTCTCCATTCAACCCGTTTCACTCATTTTTCTCTTTCTGGAGTCTCTGGTGATGCTCCTTGTGCAGAGCTGACCCTGAGGTAGAGCAAGAGCCTGAATCATCAGAGGAAGGTTAAGTGATAGTTTGGACACCATACTTACTTATAGAGGCGGGAACTTGTATGATCCAGTTTAGAGAGAAAAAAATTTAACAGGGGTTGAAAGAGGGTTTTATTGTTAACCCTAAAGTGACCAGAAAGTTCAGTTAGGTAGAATTTCTCATCTCTTGAGGAATTTGGGTAATTGCTATTTTACTCTAATAATCATGACAGAACCAATGACCTCAGAGGTCAAGCCCTCTTCCCCCCCTTCCTTTCCCAGAGGCAGCTTGCTACTGGGGCGGGGGTGGGGTTGATAAGCTCATCTGAGAATGATACCCAAATGAGAAGCAGAGAGCCAGCCAAGGTCAGGCTACTGTTACACATTTTTGTAGACCTACATTTTTGACACCCGGGTTTCACTTTGATTTCAAATCGCATAATGCCAGGCTATACCTTGCACCTTTCCTAGAAGAGGTGCTCACAAAGTAGAACTGTTTCCTATTTGGAAAGTGGCGTGCTAAACTCAAAACTTTCATAACAACTGATGAAGTGGCCTTGCTGAGAAATGTTCAGCAATCACGAGCGCCATTTTGGGAGCTGACTGGGTGCCAGCAGGCAGTGTGGGGTAAGTACTTCGTGTGCACTTTGTCATTTCATTTCATCTCTACCGCCCCGTGAGAGCAGCTCCTGCCCGGCCTTCCTGTGCTAATTCCTGTCCCCTTCAGTGCACTCTTCATGACGTGATGTGGGGCTGAACCCAGATCTGTTGTAGACCAAAGTGCGTGCCTTTGACCACTTGAGCTGTCTGTCCCAGGGGCATTTTCTCACATGTGCTCATATGTTCTTGCTATTTTTCCAGGTTCTTCTCTATGCTTTTCAGGTCAGGGTAAGGGGTTGGGAGAAGGGAGGTCCTACCCCTACAACCTTGTCTTTCAGTTTTTCAGATTTCTAATATATTTGGGGATCTTGAGTCTTTTACCCCCTTCCTAAGACAGTTTTACATTGGCCTCTTATCTTTAATGGTAAAACTTATTTTTCTTAGTGGAAGAATATGCATGAGGATTATTTAAATCTAAGATGATAAGATTAAATAGAAAAAATGGATCTATATAAATATTTCTTGCAGATATCATGATACAGTATTTATAAACTATAGATGAACCAAGTAAAAAACTAGTAAAGATAAAGTTACAAACCACAGATATAAAAGAAAAAATATCCAAGATTCAGACCATGTACCACAAAATATATAACTCAACACAATCCCAATAATTAAGTAATAGTAGACTTGGATAGCAGTTTCAGCTACAAAGGAGAAAATTTGGTTGAAGGAAAAATAATTGAAAAGGGAATGATGCACGAATGTATTTGTATAAAATTTTAAAACCTTCTGGGCATCTGGGTGGCTCAGTCAGTTGGGCGACTGTCTTCGGCTCAGGTCATGATCTCAGGGTCCTGGGATTGAGCCCCACATCAGGCTCCCTGCTTGGAGGGGAGCCTGCTTCTCCCTCTCCCTCTGCCCCTCCTCCCTGCTTGTACTCTCTCTCTCTCTTAATAAATAAAATCTTTAAAAAATAAAATAAAAATTTAAAACCTTCTAAAGCTGAGACAGAATAAAAGCAACAAAATGGGGAAATGCACATAGCAAAAATTAAAGACTTGATAACACACACACACACACATGAATTTATATAATGTGAGCACACTATCAGACTGTAACTGGGTGAGTGGTCCAAGGATACAAACAGCCATTTCACCCAAACAAAAACAAATAGGACAGCATATCTGAAGATGCATCCAACGTCACTCAATTTTAAAACGAAAACATTTTACACCAACGAAGTGAAGGAATGTCAAAGGCCCATGCTGGAAAGGCTGTAGGGAAGAGGGGTATCCTCACATGTTAATGTTGACAATGTAAATGGATTCAGTCTTTCTGGAGAAAACCTGGCAGCGTATAATAAGAATTATTAAAGCCTTATCTCTTTAAGCCTGCAGTGCTCTTTCTGGGAATTTATCCTAAGGATATCCTGAGACAAGCATTTCTTGAGCAACTGCAGTGTTGGAAGATGTGAGAAATGGATGAAGGAGATAGATTCTGACCTGAAGGAGTAACTAATGCAATTCAAAGGCTCTAAAGAAGTACATGTTCAAAAATGCTTTCAAAAGGGGCGCCTGGGTGGCTCAGTCGTTAAGCGTCTGCCTTCGGCTCAGGTCATGATCCCGGGGTCCTGGGATCGAGCCCTGCATCAGGCTCCCCGCTCGGCAGGAAGCCTGCTTCTCCCTCTCCCGCTCCCCCTGCTTGTGTTCCCTCTCTCGCTGTGTCTCTGTCAAAAAATAAATAAAATCTAAGAAAAAAAAAATGCTTTCAAAGGATTACCTGTAATGGAGAAGAAAATACTAGAGTAGCCTAAACGTCTAAAAACAGAGAACTCACTGTTTACCTGAACCACCGCCCCACACCCCAAACTCCTCTGCTGTTGTGCGCAGACCCCGGGGAGCGAATGGCAGTGCTAACCCCAGAGTGTCTACACTACAGGCCTCAGCCCTCGCCCTGACCTCTCCCTGTCCTTCACCCCCACCCCAGTCTAACCAGCCCCAAGCCGTAGGCGTCCCCACTCCAGGCCGCCATCGTCTCTTTCCCCACTGGCCTCTGCCTCCAGAGCCACAAGCCTTCTTATTTCCTCATCTGTTCTCCAACTTCATCGAGAGTCTTCTTTGCGAAACACGGATCTGATCGTGGTATTCCTCAATTGAAAACCTTTCAAGGGGCGCCTGGGTGGCTCAGTTGGTTAAGCGACTGCCTTCGGCTCAGGTCATGATCCTGGAGTCCCAGGATCGAGTCCCGCATCGGGCTCCCTGCTCAGCGGGGAGTCTGCTTCTCCCTCTGACCCTCCCCACTCTCATGTGCTCTCTCTCTCATTCTCTCTCTGTCAAATAAATAAAATCTTAAAAACAAAAAAGAAAACCTTTCAAAATCTTCCCAATGCTTTTGGATAAAGTCAGACTCTTTGTTAAGATATATAAGGCCCTTGGTGACCTGGTTCCTCCTTACCTCTGTTGTCGTTCTCTTGTTACTTACTCTTCATCCTTACAACTCCTACACTCATGCATGCACGCATCCCATGGTTTCTGCTTACTGCATTGTTTGCAGTTCCCCCAAAGAGGAACCACAAGTCTTTGCACTTGACATTCCCTATACCTGCTCCTCACCTCTTCCTACAACTCCAGGCTGGCTGACTCCTATTTATTCCTATTTGTTCTTCTGGGCTCAATTTATATATCATCCCATCAGGGGACATCTTCACGACACACACACAGACATGAGACCAGGTTAGGGTAGGACCCACCTGTGTTCATCCCAACACCTGACATACGCAAGTAAAATATTCTTAATTGGGAAAGAAATTCTAAATTCTGATGTCTGAATAGTCTATTTTTTATTTAACTATATATTGGGGCAAAATATATCAGCCAGCTTAATCCTTAATATGGTGTAACACTATCTTTTACTCTTGGGTTTTTTTTAATATTTTATTTATTTATTTGAGAGAGAGAGCCTGAGTGGGGGGAGGGGCAAAAGGAGAGGGAGAAGCAGACTCCCCACTGAGCAGGGAGCCTAATATGGGGCTCTATCCCAGGACCCTGAGATCATGACCAAGCCAAAGGCAGACGCTTAATCGACTGAGTCACCCAGGCGCCCCTGTCTTTTACAGGTTATTGATAGTAGTCACTCCAACCATTTAAAATTGTGCATAAGAACTGTATTTCTATGCTCACTTCCTTGCTGTCTGCAGAAGCAAGAACAGATTTCTGGGACTGCAGATTTGGGAGCCTTCAGTGACTATAGCAGAAGAGAAAGGAGAGGAGAGATATACTTCCAGTGACAGCGAGGGGGAGGTTTAGACCATTGGGAGGTGAAAGAGAGCTTACTACCAAGAGCTGACCAGGGTAAAGTTGCTCTGATCTGAGATTGCCCAAATTCCATTTGCTAGAAAATCCAGTTAGCCGACTGTCTATTAATTAAAATGTCTAATGTCAAATGTTTTCAGCAAGACTATAGAAAGGAGCCTTATAAGGTCTTGTCAATGTGTTACCTTGTCTTTAATGTAAATGGTATTTATGACTCCTTAAATGTTGGTATGAGGGGCGCCTGGGTGGCTCAGTTGGTTAAGCGACTGCCTTCGGCTCAGGTCACGATCCTGGAGTCCCGGGATCGAGTCCCGCATCGGGCTTCCTGCTCGGCAGGGAGTCTGCTTCTCCCTCTGACCCTCCTCCCTCTCATGCTCTCTGTCTCTCATTCTCTGTCTCTCAAATAAATAAATAAAATCTTTAAAAAAAAAAAAAATGTTGGTATGAGTAACATCTGATACGTAAAGACAAAATGCGGCCAAAGAGGTAGGTTTCTTTGCTTTTTCTAGTCAAATGTTTAAAACTGTTCCAAATGGACACCTAAATTCAGCAGTGCCTGAATAAGCTTTAATAATTCCACAAGGTGAGCATGGAAAGATTTAACCCCTAGTGCCATGAATCCTCCCCATATATAAACAAGAATTACTTCTTAGCAGAAATAATCCATGTTAACTTCAGATGATTTAGTAAACAGAAGTTTTTATATTAGGTTCAGCCCTAGTTACCCATCTTGACCCAATCTAATTGATGGAAGTGATAGGAATTAATTTTGTGCAGGCAGGGATCAAGACTAATCCTGGTCGATCAGCACCTTATAATTAATCCACCTGCTCTTTTTATAAGAGAGAGAGAAATGTTGGCACGATCCCTGGTTTAAGGTTCTGCACCAATCTAATATAGAAGTCTAACATTTTATGGGGTTCAGATTTCAGAGTGGAATCACAAATAACAAAGGTTTTGCTAGAGCAGATGGCCATTTCCAACCGCCAGATGTTGAGGATTTCTTGGGACTCTGTTCTAACCATCCCTGAGTGAATGAATGAGGATGTGAATTAAAGACAAAACATTTCTAGGTCACTTTTAAATAGCATTAGAAAGCCTGGGTTTTATCAACTGGGCTAGCATTGATATTGGAGTTTTTAAAGCCTGAAATCTCTGGATACTAAGTAATTATAAACTGGAGTTCAGTCTAAACCTGTCGCTTTTCCCCTTCACCTGCTCACATGCTCTCTCTCTCTCTCTCTTTCTCTCTCTCTAAAATGAATAAGTAAATCTCTAAAAATAATCATAATCAGGGGTGCCTGGGTGGCTGAGTCGGTTGAGCGTCCAACTCTTGATTTCAGCTCAGGTCATGATCTCAGGGTCCTGGGATTGAGCCCCGTGTCAGACTCCACGCTCAGCACGGAGTCTGCTTGAGATTCTCTCTCTCCCTCTCCCTCTGCCATTCCCCCGCCCCAAATAGATAAATAAATCTTTAAACCTATCACTTTTCATGTCTGAGAATATAGATAAATACCTAAAAAAATAAAAGGGAAAAAATATTAATGAGTGATTTTTCTACAAAATCAATATGTCAAACAAATTCTTAGTAAATTGTAGTTGTAAGTGAGGATGTCATACTACTGTAGGGTATAGCCTTCCTTCCTTCAATGTAGACCCCAGAGCAGCATGGGCTGGAAATACATGGGGCCACTTACATGCTGCTTTTTTTTTTTATTATAAATACAGCACAGCCCTGTAAATGTATTTTCCCCTCCTTACGACTTTCTTAATACCATTTTCTTTTCTCTAGCTTTATTGTAAGAATACAGCATATAATGCATATAACATACAAGGTATGTGTTAATCGACTATTTATGTTATTGGTAAAGCTTCCCATCAGTAGTCAGCTATTAGTAAAGTTTTGGGGAGTTGGAAGTTACACGTGGATTTTCTACTGTGGGAGGAAGAGGGGTACCCCTAACCTCCATGTCGTTCAAGGGTCAACTGTAAATGTGAAAGTCATTTTTGCGGTTTACTAAGAGTTAGGCATGAGAAGGCTCTGCAGCCTTAATTTTCTTAGTTGTTATGTTGTTAATAGAGTGCAAGTTTAACAGGTTTTTTTTTTTAATATGATTTAACCTCGGTTTTAATCTTATAATGAATACTAAGCTTCAAAGGGTTGTTTAGTCATTTGTTAAATTTCTGGAGCTTTATGGCTATAGACAGCAATACAGATAGGATTTCTAGGGGCACAGAAGATGTGAATCTTAAATCTAAATAGGAGCTAAGTAGAGACAGCCCACTTTGCACCACGGTGCTCTTTGAAGAATTCACAAAATAAGGTAGGTATCATAAAGTAGATCATGTTTTCCCACGGGAATGATTTTATAATTATGGGTTGCTTTCTCGAACAGAACTTAGTTTCTAATTATAACAGTAGCCTGTTTTTTTTTTAAATTACAACAGCTGTGATAGAAATATCATGCACACTAATTATACCAATGCCCCAGTGCACAATAGTTGTTCATTCATTCATTCAAGAAGTACTCGTTGAGTGTATACTATGTGCCAAGCACTATTCTGGGATTTTGATGTGAGCAAAATCACATGACCCCCCTCCCAACATCAATATTACGGAGTAGACTGGTGGGGAGATGACTCTAAACCAAGCATTCATGGCAAATTATAAATGCTAGAAAGGAAACACACACAGGCACCGCCCTGAGGAGGTGGCAGATGGACCGAGGCCAGTTGTAGCTGCAGCGAGAGGTCATCCATCATAGGAAAGCAATGTGTAGGGACCCTGACTCCCTAGAGGAACTCAGAGAAGTGTGATGATGAGTCTAGAGCTGTTCAGGAGAGAATCCAGTAAGTTAGCAAGGAGGCTGGGCCCGGGACGTGCCAAGTGTTGGGAACCATGTGAAAGACTTGATCATTGTCCTCGATGAAGTGAAAAAGCATAGAAGAGTTTTCAGTGCATGAAGTAAGGATGGGGTGACATCATATCTGCAGTTTGTCAAGCTTGTGGTGTGATGGTCCTGAGCCCTCCAGGAGAAGGTTTCAGAGAATATTATACTAGTACAAGTGAAAGACGACCAGGGCAGAGATGGAGAAAAGAAGTGACATTTGAGAGTGAGCTAAAAAGTAAAAACAAACAAACAGAAACACTGGTGGGGGTCATGATTTGAATATCTGGAGAAAGATGGTGGAAAGGGCAGCTCCAATTTCTGGCTGGTATATCCACACAAGTGGGGTGGCATTCCCTGGAAGAGGACCAGATTTGGGAGGAAGATGGCATTTCATTTTGGGTATCTGACATTCCAGCTTCTCGTGAATGCTCAGATATCAAACAGTCACTTGCATGTGCTGGTCTGGTGCTCGGGTTTTGGGCCACAGAGGAAGATGAGTCATTGGTGATCCTACAAAGGAGACTGAAAAGGAATGTCAGTACAGGGAGGAGGAGAACCAGGATAATAAGGACCATGGTCCCCAAAGGAAGACAGTGCTTCAAGAAGAAAGGAGGGGCCAAAAGTGTCAGGCATTACCAGAAATTCCATGCGAAAGCAACTGATAAATACCAGCTGGATTAAGCAATAGAGCAGTTCTGATGGTTGCAAACTAGATTGGAGTGAGTTGGGAAAAAGATGAAGAGGTGAGTGCAGATAACCCTGTGTGACTTTTGCCCTTGAAGAGAAGAGAGCTGCCCACCCCGCTCAAGGAGCTGGACACTGGTAGAGTCCAGGGAAGGCTTCTTGGATGGGCAAGTTTGACCACATTTTCCTATCACTAGGGCGGATAGAGAAGAGATGCCTTGGCAGCTAATAAATGTTTCTAGACTGCAAGATGTGCTTGTGTATGTGAGAATCCAAATTGTATATGAATTTACAGAGAAGTTTTTCAGGGATTGACTTATATTAACAGACACCACACATGTTGATATTTTCCCCATCTGTGAGCCCTACAAGACTGAGGTCTGTAAATACGGCATTTGGGAATTAGTGTAGTGTGGGCTGAATTTTGTATAGCATCCAGGTCAGAACAGTTCAGCCTGGGTTATGCTTATTCGAGAGAAGAAATGACCCAAGAGCATCATCTTTTTCTTCTCATTTTCATTTCTTTTTTTTCAACTTTAGAATTTCTTCCATGTTCTCCATGTTGAGAACTAAGCAAACACCAGTGACTCCAGGCCCTCCACATTTAAAAAATCAGTTTTTATTTCCCATCCCCTGGAGCAGTTAGTTATCTTCCCAACATGCAGTACTTTGATCCAAAGACCATTGCCAAGTCCAGAGCAGGGTCTCCGTGGTATGTGAGTGAGATAACCAGTCGATCTAGAACCAACTTAAGGCCCCATAGTGTGGGGAGACTCTCAAACCTGTAGATGAGCCACCCAAATCCAAATTTTGCCCCTCCCACCACCACCACCCCCCCCCGCCCCGACTTCCTCTTGGCCTTGAATACAGAATGGAATTTGGAGCAGCTAACCCAGTGCTGCGTGGTGGGCCTGCCAGTAAGCCCTCAAGGCTACACCCTACTCGGCAGTGCATCCAGAACTTGCTGCCTTGCATACCGGTCCACCCTTGATGTCTAAAAAGCCTGTAAACACAAGGACTCTCCTTTTCCTCTTGTTGATTCTTTGCCTCAATACACCTTCAGAAACCCTGCACCTATGTAGGTCAAGGGCAAGCAATGGTAGCCCACCTCCTAAAGGCTAAGCTGGTACTTGCTGGGGCCACCTAGCCATCTGCTTGGGGGAGTGAGGCCTGAGCCCTGCTTGCCGAGGGTCTGATGCTGCAGGCCTGACTGTCTGTCTATTTATTTCATTGAAGTATAGTTGACACACAATGTCACATTAGTTTCAGGTGTACAACATAGTGATTTGACCACTTTACGCATTATGCTGTGCTCACCGCAAGCGTGGCTACCCTCTATCACCAGACAACACTATCACAATACCATTGACTATGGTCCCCGTGACTTACTCATCCCATAACTGGAAGCCTGCATCTCCTGCTCCCCTCCAGCCATTGTGCTCATCCCCTCACCTCCTCCCCGCCCCGACTCTGGCAACCACCAGCATGTTCTCTGTATTTAGGGCCTGTTTCTGCTTCTTCTGTTTGTTTATTCATTTGGGGGTTTTGGGGGGGTTTTTTTGTTTTTGTTTTTAGATTGCACATATAGGGGAAATCACATGGTGTTTGTCTTTCTCTGTCTATGTCACTTAGCGTAATACCCTCTGGGTCCATCCGTGTCGCCACAGATGACAAGATCTCGCTCTTGTTTGTGGCCGAGTCATATCCCATCATGTACAAATGCATATATATCACATCTCCTTTATCCATTCATCCACTGATGGACAGCCCCGATTCTCTAGAAAGAGCCACTCACCTGTAGGCAAAGCCATCTGAAGCGGACTCAGCTTAAGTAAAAACTGCATGTGGTATAAGGCTTAAAGCTGCCCACCAAGTTGCAAAAGAAGCCAACTGCGGGACCCTAAAAGCTAATTGTGGCATAAAACAATTTACTATAAATCGCCAAATAAACACCAATGGCCCGCACTTAGAATATGGGGGAACAGGGCAATAAAGATGCTGTCCTCCCACCCACGTTCTGAACCAATTTGAAAATTTAAAACAAAGGAGTAAGGCAGAGAGAGGCTACACCCTCACCTTGATTACTGATAAAGCTGACCTTAGAGATTGTGCCTTCTGTCGGTGGGCAGGTGGGCATCCTCATACTAAACACAGGATCAGAAGCTTTCCCGAGCAGCAGGGTGAATGGGGCAGCCTTCCCCCTCACAGGAGCAGATTTTGCATATGTCACACTTACGACATCAACAGGTACAGCAAAATGTGTGTTACTTGTGGGGCGTTCTCTGCCGAAAGAGCCAGAGTGGGGCTAGATTCTGCCTGCCCAGTTTTCCCTTCTACACTTGCCGATCAAATTCCTGATTTCTGCCCCAAAGAGAAGTCCGTGTGTGGGGTCAAAGAGACCAGGAGCTCCTGGAACCCCACCCAGATGGATAAAAGCAATGAGGAGCTTGGAAGAAATTCGCCCCCACACAGCCCCTCCTTCTGCCCCAAAAGCTCCTTCCTGACATCATAATACGAGAGCAGATACTCGCTGCCGAGATGGAAGTCATACTTAATTCGGGTGGCTTAATGCACCTTTTAACAGCTGACAGCCATATCACAGCCTGACATGCCTTCATAGAGTCTGCACTTGCTAAGTGCCCTCTGTGTGCCCTGAACTGTGATAGGCCCTAAGAGATTACAAAGAAGCAAATGGCCGGAGTCAGCCCTCATCCTCTATAGTGGGTGGGTGGGGACCGTAGTTATGTTAGTGAAATTTCGGGACTACTTGGTAACTCATAGTCTCCAGAGGAAATTAGAGGCGAACACCTATGAACTAAAGTTCGTCGTGAACCATATTGGCCTTCAAAGAGCCCTCAGCAGGATTCTGGTTTTCTAGATCTCTGCGATCTGAAGAAAAGTGTGTTTCCTTCCTCAATGTGTCCTTTTTCATGAAGAGGGGGAGGGTATGTCATAAGAAGACTAATTTGGAGGAAAATGACCTCATGGGCTCGCAATTAAGCTGTTTCCCTTTGCATCTTGGTGGAAGAACCCCATCGGCCTATGGCAGGTCCGTTTAAGGAAGTATATGTGTATGAATTAGGAAGGGTGGGGTTGACCTACACAGGCAGGACATTACTCTTCTTCCTCTTCCTGACCACGCTTCCCACAGCAGTCATGGTCATTGCTCAACTTCCTGTTGGAGAAAACCTTGGATACTGAGTGTCCACCTGCTCCAACGAGCAAACTAAAGACAGCAACGTGTTCGCTGCTGCTGGGAAACCTGAGTTTTGAGCTTGCCTACAGACCCCTTTTCCGTACTATCTGAAGCGAAGATGGAGCCGTTCTGCGTGGGGCGGAAGGGACCGGAAATGGCAGCCTTGACAGCCCACCGCCTGGAGTAAGACATGACAGGCGTGTGAAATGTGGGGATTTGGGGGGGGGTGATGGGGTGCAGAGAAAACAAGGGCGTGTCCTAAGGTAGCACCTGCGGCCAGGGTAGTGTTGGCGCTGGTGGGGCAAGAGGTGGGTGGGAGGACGGGGGTACTGGGCCGTGGGCCGTGGGGAACACTGCTGGGCCCCTGGCCACAGCGCTGACGCCCTTCATCCAACAAACCGTGTGCCGGCTCCCACACCACGCTGGGCACGACGATAACAAAGGTCGTGGCCCCTGGCTTCCAGAAGCCCACAGTCTGGTCAGTTGGTTTCATGCCCTCCTCAGCTGGATTCCAGGTCGGTAAGGGAAGAAAGTGGGGGCCAGGGGAGGGGGGGTAGGCAGCTAGAGGAAACACAGGCCCGGCACTGTCTTAGACCGAGTGGGGCAAGCCCTGGGAATCTGCATTTTATGCAGAGTTCCTGATGCACAGTGAGGTTCGGGGGAGCCGGCTGCATGGACAGAGTAAGTGTGGTGAGTAGTGTGCTGTGCTCGTGGGCCCTGGGACCCATGAGAGCATGAGGGAGGCAGACCTGTGGGGAAAGTTCAGGTGTGAGGCTCAGGGAATTTTATTGGAAGGAACAGTTGGTTCCATTCACCTCCTTTTTTGCCTTTATATTACCTCTGGTGGCTGATCACAGCAGCTGTGCCGAGTTCTCAGTGTCTGACTTTGGGCATTTCACTGTGCTTCAGGCTCTGGCCATCCACCCCGTGGCTCTCATCTTGCTTGGACTTCTGATTCACCCACCGCGGACCGATGTCGGTTGTTGATAGGGATCTCAGATACGGGGCAGCGGTGATGATCAGGGCCTCAAAGGAGAGCTCCATTTGGAGAATGTTAGTTCTCTGTCATCTTCACAGCAGATCTTTTGCTTTTTCAGCATCACTGTGTTCTCTCAACCACCCCACCCCAAGGACGGGGCCAAGGTGACTTCTGCTTGTTTTGAGGGAGCCTCTCCTGGAATCCCCACTAGGCCTCATCCGCAGCCCACTCGGTCTCCCATAGCCCGACACAGAGTTCCTAAACAAAGTGATTCAAGGTAACCGCACATGGGGTGTTCCCACCTCCTGGTCCTGTCCCCTGATGGGTGACCCTGGACCATGCCAAAGGTTCCTGCTTCATCCCCCACCTCCAAGCCGGAATCAGACCCCAGGCTTGAACACCTGGTTCCTCTGCTGTCCTTCCTGGATGCCACTCCACGCCCACAGGCAGTATTCCCAGCAAAGGCATTTCCCCGGAGGTCATGGGGACTAAGAGACTATTGAAGGCCCTGTGGCCTTTTCCCTGAAGGGCGGTTAGCATCACACCCTGAGTAGCTCTCTGCTGACCCCGTCAGAGCCCAGCTCAGCCCCCAGTGGCGGAAGGCATGCTCCAAGGCAGAGGGAGTCCCCACTCTGGGGTGCACCGCAAGGAGAAATAGGACCCGTACCTCTCATCAAATGCTGCCACCTGTGATCACGCGCTGTGCCCCGGCTTCGTGGCTGAACCCCACCTTGAGGTTGGGACAAGGAGGGACGAGTGCCAACAGCCTCCTACTCGTGTACCATTCAAGTCCCCATCCCCCATTTCTACTTTCCCTCCATCTGCAGTGATACTAAAGTTTGTCTAAATTGGGGAAATGTCAGAATAATGAGCAAATGAGCAAAATTTCAACTAAATGAATATGTAAAGTGTGTATCCTCAAAACTCTGCTGCTTTTAGTAAACTGTAGGCATTTTTTTTTAATTGTGAAGAATATGGAGGGATTTGGGGAATTTGCCTCCTGCAAAAACAGTCCTCATCTTATTAAGTAAGGTGCTAGCAGGAAGGGAGAAAAAAAGCGAAGTCAGGTGTGGATATGGGTCATTTCATTGGCATAAGCCACAGAAGTCATAAGACAGTAAATAATATCAAAACCTCTGAGGCTGGCTACAATTAATTCAATTTTAGTACCATCCAGGGTGAATGAACATAGCATCCAGAGACGCGCAAGGGATTCTAGAGCTTTCTGCTTCTTGCCCCTCCCACAACTTTAATGCAGTCATTGGTCTCCAACCAATGTGCACCTGGCATCTTGACCAGTAGGGGGCCTAAGTGAGCAGTGTACTAAATGAGTGGAGCTCAGGTCCCACCTCTGCAGTAGGAGGCGGCTCCAGCCAGCTCACCACGAGAGAGAAAAGAATGAGGCCAGTGGAATCAATTCATTTTTTTAAAAAGCCTTTGAGAGTTTACATGATTGTGCATTCTTATTAAATTCCCTTGATCAACTTTCCTCAGCCACAAAAGCTGATACAATTCTGTGACTTGAACCCTCAGAACACTAGAAATATTTTTCATAGACTGTGAGTGAATCCTGTTGATCTAGAAGAATGGTTCTCTTTGGAAAAGCAATTGCCCCAAAGCTGTTCCAGTTCAGAAGAGAAATGGGATGGGAAAAGAGAAATAGATGGATAGGTACGTGCCTCCCATACCCCCCGACACACACACACACAGTCATTTTTAAATGTTAAAAAATGAGGCTTAAGTAAAAAGGGAAGATTTAAAAACATGTTCTCTCCAAGAAAGAAGACGGGCACTTCTGTAATCCTGATCATGCCCTCCTATTGATTGGTTCTATTCGTATCCCTCATCTTTATTTTTGCATTGTCTGCTTTTCTCATCCCATCTCCCCAAACTTTCCAAGGGCCTCCTGAGGGAGGGCAAACAACACCAGCCAGGGAGAATGTGGGTGGAGGACACAGGCAGGGGAACTGCCCGGACCTGTCTGCCTTGGGTGTAGTACCTCGTCCTGCCCCGGCTGGACATGGATCTCCCGACGGTGGTGGCAGCCTGACAGGGCTGCCCACCCCTCCCCGTCACCCAGCAGGGCCACGGCTGCCCGGGGAACATGCTGTCCACAACCATGGTGGGGACTCTGATCCGCGGGTGGAGGAATCGAAGCGCCCCTCGAAGGCCTGAATCCAAACTCCTTATTCCACGGAGCCAAGATGGACCTCAGACTCAGGGTACGTTTGACACTCAGCTATGACTGTGTGATTTTTTTTTAAGGTTCAGGAAGGTGATGATGAGCGTCCAAGCTGACCCCCACTTCAGATAGAATTGACAAACTAGAGTCTGTTTTTCTTCTCAGGTTATTATAAGTTATGGCTAGCTCACTTGTGGACAGTTTATTTTCTGTTTTCCTAGTCAAAGACATTGGTGCCCACAGTGGTCACCCAGGAAAGGGGCATTATTTCCATCTTATTTTCCTTCCAGAGCTTTTATTTTCAGATGTAATCCTGTTCTGTGATATTTGTGTTTGACTAGTGAGACAAAAGGTATACCGGCTTTTGGCAAATTCTAGTCTAACGCACATCACTTTACTAACTCCAGTGTGGAAAATGGTAAAACAGAGTTAGCTTCTGCGTTTCCCCATTAATTATTTTTATTTTCTGTTACTATTGTTTTGAGGCGACAATAGAACTATTGACCAAATCCTAGCTCTCCTGTTAACTGAGTTCAGAACGTTAATGTGGCCTTTTCTGAGACAAATTTTCATTGGAATGAAATACCATTGAAACACCTGACCTCATTCTGTTCTGTCTAGACCTTGAACTTTTTAATGACACTTATTTAGAAAGGAACTCTTTGGTCTTGCTGATGATTGACCTAGGAGAGCAGCTCAGAGCCAGGAGAGGAAGCGAGCATGAGCCCAGGACTCATAAGCTCCCAGGGCCTTTCTGAGTTGGCCTTCAGCCCCTCAAAACGCTTTTATCTGACACATAGCCCTGAGAGCTGTCTGAGCAGTAAATGCAACTGTTCTTTCATTTCAACAAATATGTATCGAAAGTCAGTATGTGCCAGGCATTTTTCTGGATACTGTCATGTTCTGATCTGTAGCTAACCTACGATTGAGTGGTACAAAAACTAAATGTTATAGTTTGTTTTGTTCTGACAGTGGTTTCCAGCCCTACTTTTCAGGCTGACTGTGTTCAAGAATCAGGCCAAGAGATTATTTTGAAAATAGTCTGATAAGTATTCGTTGCAAGATAGAAAAATCAGTTATTTAACCAGGCATACAAAAAATAGAAGGCTCTTCTGTGTTCTAAACTGCCAAAAGGATTAGTGATTATTTGTAGAACCTTGGTATTCAGTAAGAAGTATGAGTCATAGTATTTCAAACATTGATCACCTGGTTCTGCTCCCAGTACATTTCTTTAACAATACTCAGAGCTTTACGAGATGACAAAGTAATATGCTAACATGAAAGCGATGGTGTGGTTTTTTTTAACAGGTTTCTTGAGGTATAATTTATAATTTTATAATTTAAATTCACCCAGTTAAAGGGTACAATTCGATAGTGTCTGGTATGTTACATTATTCATTTTTTTAAGTGGTAGCAAAATATATGTAACATAAAATTTGCCATTTTATCCATTTTTAAGGGCACAGTTCAGTAGCATGAATTACAGTCACAATTTTATGCCACCATCACCACTGTCTACTCCCCAAACTTTTTCATCACCCCAAACAGAAATCCCACAACCTTTAAGCAGGAGCAACCCCCCCCCCCCCCCCGCCCCACCCATGCATCCACCCTTGGTAACCTGTCATCAACTTTCTGTCTATAAATTTGCCTCTTCTAGATATTTCATATAAATACAATCATACAATATTTGTCCTTTCTTGTCTGGTTTACTTCACTTAGCATAATGTTTTCAAGATTCATCCATAGCATGTATCAGAACTTCATTCCCTTTTATGGCTGATGCAATAGTATATTTTAATTCCCTCATATTTTATTCTCCCTCCCTTAAATATACCTTAACTTCTAACCTACTCATGAATAAATCTTTGGGTGTTTTCAGTCTGATGGTATTTTTATATTTAAGTTATGTAAAGCATGAAGAGACTCTTAAGAAGGTACTTATTTTCAGTTATTTCTTTAAAGTCAGGGGCCATAGATTAATCTTTTCAAAAATCTTTTTATCCTAATGCCCAGTCCAGGTCCTGGTACAGAGTAATTATTCAACAAATTTCTCTTGAGAGGGACTAATGAATGGTTTTTAAGGTTTTACTTTTAGGTACCGGGAAAGAGATTTTAAAAAAAAAGAATATGGTTTTTATGCTTTAGTTCTTAGTTCTATGGAGCAATGATATTTTCTTTTGACATAAAATTTAATAGTTGCAATTGTTTCACACTCCATAGAATCACTAAGTAGGAAGAGTAAATCTGTTATATAATATAAATATTTCACTGTGATGTGGTAAAAGTTAACTCAGGAAACCTGACAACACCTACTTTGTGCCTTTCGTGAAAGTTTAGTGACATTTTTTTAATGAGAGTGATCGGAGTGTCCCAGCAGCTAGGCAGCGTGACCTGAGATGAGTCTTTTCAACTCATAACTGTTCTTGGCCTTGCCTATCTGGCTGTTCTTTCTCAGCGCTGAGTTCAGAAATGGAGAGGAAATTGAGGCAGAAGCCACTATAATTCAAGGAGCTCTTTTACACCTTACAGGGGTGAGGAAACTGAAGGCGAAGGCAGATTTGGGTCATTTCACAGCTTTGATCTTTAAATACAAAATGTAACTATGTTGCTGCCAGTTCTGCCCAAATAAAGTAAGGATGCATATTTTATATATGGGCAGCCAGCCCCCCACTCGGCATACTAAAACATGCTGTAATTGTGCTTTGACTATTTCAGAAGTCGGGAAGGACAGGGGAGGAAGGTCAAGGAATGCAAAATGATGCCCTTGATCAAGGCTTGAAAACTATCAAAGGATACCTTTGCTATAGGCAATTTCCCCACCCACTTTCTCAAAATCTAATCAAGGACGAACACTTGCAAATTTTAAATTGTGACCAAGTTATTTGCTTTGTTGATGAAATCATGTTCATTTTAGCGCATAGGTTCTTTCAGAAATTCTGCTCTTTGTTGAAGCTCCTGGGAGCACCAAAAAGACTTGGCTATGAGGCAGCATGCATCATTCATTCATTTTCCCTCCTTATGCAGGTGGTGAGTCCAGGTAGAGCTCCATGGCTTGCTACTCTCTTAATCCACCAGGCCCAGTGTCCTATGTAGAGCAGGCATTCAATGACTATTTGATAACCGCTGACTTCAGAACCATGAAATGCAAGATGTTACAAAGCAAGGAGCCTGGTTTTCATATATGGCCGGTGGAATCTATCTTGATGCTTTGAAAGTCATACCAGGTACTTAAGTTATTATTGCTTTTTACATTTCAAAGGCATATAGACTACCATTGGCCTAAATATAAAATAATCATTTCTGTCTGTAGAGCTATACACCCTGTAGTCGAAAAGAAAGCCCTTCCTTCCTCATTTCTCACTGACAGCCTGTAATCATCTTTGAGTAATTTTTAAGATTCTTTCTTAACCACCATTTCCTTCATTGTGTCGGCCGGGGACAGCTTCTCCTTGTATCGATGGAATGATTCTCATTCCTTCCCAAGCCCAACCACCCACCTAGTAAGAAGAGGTAGCTGTAAATCTCAGCCAACTTTCTTTTTCAACAATAATGCTGGATAGAAAGTCAGATGATAAGGTCAGATAACCCACCAAATATTTCTTGAGGACCTGGGAGGAGTTTCGGATAGCCATTAAAGAGGATATGACTGAGTTCTACCCAAACCTGATTTCCTCATTCAGGTCTAGCATAGGCTTGAAGGAACAGAGACCAGGGTGCATCTGGGTTCCTGTCCAGCCAGGACATGGCCCATTTCTTTCTTTAGGACCGGGAACAGTTTGAAGAAGCCTGGTTAGACTTCTGTAAGTTCGAACTGGAATTGTTGACTTTACCCCATATTTGGCCTAGCAACTTCCGGCAGGAATAAAATGCACACTGAGAAATTGCACCTCACAGCTTGGTCTATGGTTTGTTTATAAACTAAAAAGCATTTTGTCTTTGTAAGCCAAAATTAGTATTAATCCCATTATATAATTAGTAGTTATGACTAAATATGGCAATAATACTTTAAAATGATTTTTATATCGTCACTGTTTTCTGATAGAATTTAACAGACTCTTATACTCTGACCTGTACTAATTGTCTTTCATTTAAATGAGCCTATATAAGCCTTTTCCCATATTTCCCCATAATTAACTATGCAATTACCACTTGATAAGAGCCCTTTATTTTAATTAAAATAATCACAGGGCTTATGGTTCAATAAATATTCACTAAGTAGCTGCTATCTGTAAGACTAATGGGCATGCCAGAAAGATAAAAGAATTACTAAGGCTTGTCCTTTTTATATAGAGGCGTAATTGACATATAACATTATATTAGGTTCAGGTGTACAACATAATGATTCGTATTTGTATATATTGCAAAATGATCACCACGGTAAGTCTGGTTAACATCCATCACCACATATAGTTACAGAATTTTTTTCCCTTGTGATGACAGCCTTTAAGATCTATCTAAAGCTTACCCTTGACGTCAAAAAAGTGTTTGTGATCTACGGCAAACAAATGTAAAGAAATGCAACAAATATAATATGAGTAGACAGAATTAAGTAAGTGCAAATTGATATCAGAGGAATAAATGATTAATTTTAAGAGACAGTATAGAGTTTCCCGAGTAAGTAGAACTTAAATTGGGCCTTCCAAACCACTGAGGACACTTTCAAGTCTGAGATTAGAGCTAATAGAAAGTAAATATTTGCTCCTGTTACACTTTCAGTCTTTCTTTTATCTCTTGAAAGTTCTACTAAGTCAAACTGAAGATTTGAAATGAATTTAGTTATATACTCAGAGAAACAATTATATAAGCAGATTCAAAGGCCCCCAAAACCCTGTGATTTCTGTATTTAAAGAACAGTGGGAAGCATCCCAAGGGCAGTCACTAGCCTGAGCAAAGACAGAGAGGCGTGAAAACCTGTGACCTTAGTGGGCAATGTTGAGTTGTCCAATATGGCAGCAGTTCTGGGCCAGACCCTGGAAGGTCTGACTGCCAAGATAAGGAGTTGGACTGGATCTTTAGACCAGAGGGAACTATATCAAGTTTCCAGCAGAGGGTAACCTACATCCTGAGTTTTAGAAGAGAGTCATGTGCAGGGATGGTTTGAGGAAGCAAGAGATTGGATTTAGCAAGATGTACTCAGGAGGTTATTTCAATGATTCAGGTCAAGACTACGAAAGTAACAGTAAGGAGAGAAGGGATGGAGAGAAGAGACATAAACTGAACTGATTTATTTTATGGCCTGGAAAAGTTATCATGGCTATTGTTTACTGGGCTATATTGTCTCAATGGTTGTACCTGTACGGTTTTTTGGGGTTTTTTTTAAGATTTTTTATTTATTTATTTGAGAGAGAGAGAGAATGAGAGACAGAGAGCATGAGAGGGAAGAGGGTCAGAGGGAGAAGCAGACTCCCTGCCGAGCAGGGAGCCCGATGCGGGACTCGATCCCGGGACTCCAGGATCATGACCTGAGCCGAAGGCAGTTGCTTAACCAACTGAGCCACCCAGGGGCCCAAGTGTACGGTTTTAATTTATAGAAGCGACTGAGTGACAGAAGAGACAGACTCATGCCACTCAAAGGAGATTTTTTATTACTTACATTTCCCAAGAGGAGAGGCATGGCATGCCACCCAGGACCACATGGGGAAGCACCAGACTCAGGCAGGAGGCAGAAAGGAGCAAGAGGAAAGCCTAGGCTGAGCCTTTATTGGGGTTTCCATGGGGTTGCCCATGCAAGGCAAAACAGGCTAAACAGTTTAGGATTGGCTAGTCTGAATAATCCCAGCAGGCCTTGGGGCATAGGGGCTGTGCCAAGTTGTCTGGTCCCTGGCCCTGGGATGAGTAGGGCAGGGAAGTATTGGTTTGGGGTATACAAGTTAGATAGAGGTGGTTCCGAGTATGGGCTCTGGATCACAGGGGAGATGTAAACGACTTTGGCTATTAGCTTGGCCCTGTAATGAATGGATGCCAAATGGACAAATACAGAAGCTAAGAAAACACAAGTTAGGAAATCTATCCATGTACCAGGACTCTTGGCTAAATGCTTTTTGTCCTTTATCTCATTTAATCCCCTCAGCAATCTGCAGTAAGTACTAAATTGTCCCCATTTTACACATGGAGCAACTGAGACCTAAGGCAGGTCAACAGTGCAACAATTCACCCAAGTTCACTCGAGTAATAATGATTTTTCAAGCTGGATCCAATCCTAGGCATTGCCAACACCAACCCCCTGCTCTAGTGCATATGGCCTTCTCCACCTGATTATCCTTCCTCACTCTGGGCTCAGGACGTGAGACAAGCCCTCCGGAAAATGGAGTGGTGGAAACTCACAGAAGCTTCCCCAGAAGTTCACTGGACCGAGGAACAGAGGTGAATTCACATAGTCCACTGTCTCTCCGCAAGTCTTTCTGTCTCTACCTGCTTTGTCAGAATAGTGTGAAGATGCCTGCATTGGATACTGGCAGCCTACCATTCAGCATGTTAAAATTAAATAAAATGTGTGACTTAATCACTGTCTTCTCCATTCCTGGAAATTGCTTCTTGACTTTTGGCTTCTCTCTCTCTGATCATTCTAACTCTGGGACTTGGAAGCTCTCATGTCAGCAAACAAAGCCCTTGGCAGATTGCTTCCTCCTGGGTGTCATCAGCCAATGATCCTAATTGCCTATGGAGTGATCTCCAAATTCCCTGGGATAGGCTATGAGGTCCCGCATCAGTGACTGCCCTATTTGGTCACAGTCCAGCCCAGTTCCTTGGTTCATGCCAACCACTCCCCATGAGTTCTGTCTCTTCTCGACCGCCGTGGCTTTGTTCCCTTGTACTCGGGGCTGCCTTCTCACCCCCTCTATCTCTTCACACATCACTCCCCTGAGGAGTCAGCTCAGGGCTCAACCTCCCTGGGAGAATGTCCACAGCACACGTAAATCATGCAACAGCATCTATGAAGCATCTACTTTGCGCAAACTGGGGGGAGGGATACAGAGCATGAGCGGTCCAAGGCAGGAGTTCAGAGAGCTCATGACTAGTTTGAGAGGTGGGGTAAAATGGAAGAAGATGCAAAGAATACGTCAAGAAAATGGAGGGTTAGAAGCCATTCCCCACCAAACTGGCCCCTCTTTGTATGTAATTATCACTTTGGTCATCTTCGTCTTTCTCCCTGCTCCTGAGAGTTCGCCTGGGAGGCTTGACTCTCCCACAGCACTGTGAACCATCAGGGAGAGGCACCCCAAGTCCAGCCCTAAGAGACTCTGCTGGAGGAACATGGCAGAAATTCCTGTTTTCTCTCCACCATTAGTTCAGTTCTGTGGGGACGGTCCCTGTCCTCATGTGCAGGGCTTTGCACAGTGAGTTGTCAGAGACGAGGGAGTAAAAGTCTCAGTCCCAGACCGGCTGGTTCCAGTGGTTCCAGTTTTACTACTTCCCAGTTGTATGACTGCATAATCTCTCAGTGCCTCCCTTTTCTCAAGTGCAAAATAGGGCTGATAGTAATACTTACCTTTTAGAGACGGGAGAATGATGTGAGTTCATTTAAATTTTTTTTTTAAAAATCTTCAAAATGGCACCTGGCACATTGTGAGAAATCAGAAGTGTCAGCTCTCTTTATTAGCTGTTACTGTGTGGTCCTCATGACTTCTAGATGCGGTCTTGTCAATTCCTAGTAACCGGACCTGCCTATCCTTAGACATCATCACTTCCATCAATCTTCCTTGCTAGTAAATTTTTATAAAACCAAAGTTTAAAAACTTCAGCATAAACATTTCCTCTGGAATACTAGAGTTATTGGTATTTTATGATTTCTACATTGACATTTTAATAGCCAGCAATGGCTTTTAAAAGAATTGGGAAGACATGCAGCATCTGTTGGTCTCCATATTGGAGTTCCTGTTGTGTTTTTGTTTCCACGTGAACCTTATTTTTTCAAAAGTTTATAAGCCTTTTGCTCCATGGTGAGATTTAGCAACAAGTTTCCGTTCCAAAAAACAATATTTGTTCTACTTGAAAATCGACCCTGGTTTCCATTTTCATTACAAAGAAGTTGCTCAACGCTTTATGCTTCTCGAACTTGAATTTAGCTTGATGTTTTTGCATATGTAACTTTTCATATTTGACCATTTGGAGAAACTTCTTAAGAGCTGTAAATAACAGCTCATTGTCCTTTTTTTTTTTTTCCTTTTTTCCTGTTTTCTTTTTTTCTTTGTCCTTTGGTTTTTAGATGCTGAGTTGCCTTTAGTTGGTCTTTGTTTGAGGTAAGGGTATAGAAAGTGTTGGGAATTTACTAGAAATATGTCTCTGTTCTACAGAATGGGATCCTAGACTGCAGAAAGTTATTTCTTCTTACAAAGAAAACTGCTGATTCCCCTTTCCTTGAAATTTTCAAGTACAAGGCAGTGGTTGAGAATACAACACTAGAGTAAGCAGATCTGGATAGAACCCTGGCTTTGTGCTTACCAGTTGTGTGACTTGGGATGTGTTACATAGCTTGGGCGAGCCTCAAATTACCCATCTTGAAATGGGGATTATCAAATTCTTATGAGGACTGAATGAAACAGTGCATTTCAAGTACTCACAACAGTGCCTAAGAAACACAAGAGCTCAAATGTTCATTGCTGTTGTTTTGCAGAGATCTGACCCTCAGGTTTCTAGGATGAATTATATCTGGTTGTTGAAGTTTTCCTGAAACAAAATGTACCCTCCCTGAATGGAGGGGGATTTTATATGAAAATGTCTGTATGTACTTATTGTAGTCACAGTATTTAGGAAGAAAGAAGGGAGAAAAACCATTAAAATAATTCAAATTTAGAGTTCTCACCTTACAAATGTGAATTTATGGTTTTCTTGGCCACTTTTACAAGTAGTCAGCTGAACTTGGGGTACTCTTTATATAAGTTATGCAGAGAGTACAGAAAAGAGGTTATCAGCCTAAAATGGGTCAAAAGCCCTGCCTATCTATCAAGGCTGTGGTGAGGAAGAATTCAGATCACAGAGAATATTGTAGAACACCTTCCCTCTGTAAAGATTTTTTGAAGTCTATATATCCTTTAAATTATTTCTTTGATGGTTTAAGATGAAAGTCTGGGAAGTCTGGCCATGGAATTCATCCTAAAACCAAGAGAACCATGGTAGCACAGTGGGTGGGAGCATCAGAGTGCCTCATGACCGAGGTCTTCCCCCATCCCCAAAGCCACGAGCCACCCTAGGCCTGCAGGAATGGCAGGCTGTCAGCTCCGGAAGAAAACCTGAGATTTTAACTCGAAATCAGAGGATGACATTTGCACACGTTCATCTTGCACTAAAGCACTCTGACTAACTAGTTACACACACAAACGCACGCATGTACACTTCCCCCGTCCCTGGGGACATATCCGTGCAGGATCCCGTGGTCTGTTTTTCTTCAGCCCCATTGAGCTCGCTTTGTGGCTGTGTTTCTGAACAACAGCATCTCTATGCAAACTGCACGAAAGGAGTCTTAAGCCAGCCAGAGTTTGAAATCTGAGTCACTGATTCATGAGCATAGATTTATAAACACTTTTTAAGTCCAGAGATCTAAAAATCTGTGCAGCAGAGAAAGGTCTCAAGGTGAATGTTTTAAAGGGTCTTCTTTGTAGGCATGAGACGAGTCCGCTGATGGTGTGATGGTGGTTTTTAGAAGTCAATTTGAAAGCTTTTACAGAGGTGGTTTTCTCTTTATGTGTAATCTATTAAATAGAAGACTTTGTTGTATTTCAAAGAATAAAGTTACTTTTTATTCTACTTTAACAACTACCAAAAAAATGTGCTATGGTCAATGAAAAGTTCCTTGGTTTTGATTATTTTGGTGGTTTTTAATTTTCTATATGTACACGTTTGTATGTATTATGCACACATGCATATATACGTGTGCATACACACACACACACACATACACACACACTGTGCTACATTTTGCTGAAGATTGGTTGTAAACCGTATGTTATGGGGCACCTGGGTGGCTCAGTCAGTTAAGCGTCTGACTCTTGATTTCAGCTCAGGTCATGATCTCAGGGTCAGGATCATGGGATCGAGCCCCAAGTCGGGCTCTGCACGAAGTGTGGAGCCTGCTTAAGATTCTCTCTCCCTCTCCCTCTGTCCCCCACTCCCCACACTCTCTCTCTCTCTCTAAAGAAAAAACAAAAAACCAAAAACATATGATACTATCAGCAGTACTTTTAAAGATAAAAATACTTCCAAGCACTTTAAAATTTCTCCGCGAGCTGAAATAGAATGTATATGATGATTTGATTCTGAAGAATAAGGACCATCACAAACAATTTGTAAATTCTTGAGCTTAAGAAAAATGAATAAAATAGTCAGTTTCCAACTGCTTAGCCCTACAGAGCCATTCAGCACACTGTAGGCAATGGACAGAGCACTGAACTTGGAGTCAGGCGTGTAGCTCTCTAGCTCTTTACCTTGGGCAGGTTTTTTGAGGGCACTCCCACTGTCCTCAGAATCTTCGTGAGGTGGCCAAGCTTAGGGCACAAGCCCTGGAAGGAGAGAGTCCCAGGTGGGCAGGGGCAGGAGGGAGGGGGAAGGAGAGACCTCAGGACCCTCAACTGGGATGGGTAGGGATGCCTGGGGACAGGGAGACTGCAACAGTGTGGTCCTATTTCAGAGCCTTGCCTAGGGCTGGCCTAGAAGGGGTAGGGGTTGGGGGGTGGTTTCTGCAAAGGTTCTGCTTGGTCATTTAGAATTCAGATGACCCCAGCGGGGGTCATCAGCTCTGTGTGTGCAGTGGAGGGGAATTTGGCTCCTCCACCGAGTGAAATATCTGTTTACTCTCTCTGGCCTTGCTGGTGGGAGATCCACACAGACAACTCCCCACCGTGCAAAAGGAAAATGCTGTGTTTTGTTTCCTAATACCAGAGCAGCTTTCTTAGGGTGAATCATCAAAAAGGTTACCACATCGTTACCTGCTTATTAGGAAAGTACAGCTGGTCCTTTTTGATAGACGTGGGGAATCTGCTTCTTATGAGCTTCTGGAGACATCTTGTTCTTCTGGTGGGCTGCCGCCGCTTTTTTAAAAAGCATTTCAGCCAAAGACCAAATATTGGCAAATGCATCACACCAGGAGGGCCACTGGGAACCACCTCGCGGTACATCAGTTCTTTTTTTTTTTTTTTAAGATTTTATTTCTTTGACAGAGATAGTGAGAGCAGGAACACAAGCAGGGGGAGTGGGAGAGGGAGAAGCAGGCTTCCCACAGAACAGGGAGCCCGATGCAGGGCTCGATCCCAGAACCCTGGGATCATGACCTGAGCCGAAGGCAGACGCTTAACGACTGAGCCACCCAGGCACCCCGCGGTACATCAGTTTTGAAAGAAGTTGTTAGTTAAGGAAGATGCTCACGTATTAATGGTTTGATGTCCTGACTATATATTATGAAAATGATATACACAGTAAAACCTTACCTATTCCAGCTAATTAAAATATTCCATTTTAATATTTCCAAATATATATATGTATGTATTTCATATATATAGATGAAAACAAGAATGCTCAATGAGGAATATTTGTGGAACCTTTAATGACTTGATAAGACTAATTTATAATGAATACAAGAATAGGGGCTTGTAGGGCGCCAGGGTGGCTCAGTCGGTTGAGCATCTGCCGTCAGCTCAGGTCATGATCCCGGGGTCCCAAGATCAAGCCCCGCATCGGGCTCCCTGCTCAGCAGGGAGTCTGCTTCTCCCTCTCCCTCTGCCCCTCCCCCCTTGCTCCTGTGCTCTCTCTCTCTCTCTCTCTCAAATAAATAAATAAATTCTTTAAAAAAAAAAAGAATAGGGGCTTCTAAAGATTACTTAGGGAAAATAGCAAAATCCAAGTGCCTTCTACATGGCATTCCAGGCCTGGCAATATATAGCAAGTTCTAAAGCTCCTCATTTAATCATTTTATGAATTGTAAAGATTGTGACGATTGTGTGTGAGTTTGGGTGGGGCTAGGATCTGTGTACAGTAACCCCCCTTATCCATGGGGATACGTTCCAAGACCCCAAGTGGATGCTGGAAACCACAGATAGTCCTGAAGTATCTTATACATACATACCTATGGTAAAGTTTAATTTAAAAATTAGGCACAGTAAAAGATAAACATCAATAACTAATAATAAAATAGAACAATTACAACAATATACTGTAATAAAAGCTCTGTGAAAATGGTCTCTCTCTCACAATATCTTATTGTACTATACTCACCTTTCTTGTAAAGGTGTGAGAGAATGAAATGCCCACGTGATGAGTTGAAATGAGGGGAATGACGTAGGCATTGTGACCCAGCACTAGGCTGCTTATTGACCTTCTGACGCTGCACCAGAAGGAGGGTCATCTGCTTCTTCTAGACTGCCACGGACCGCACATAATGGGGAACTACTGAGTATCAAATCTGGGATTCACCTCTCACGGCACTAATAAGTGTTCCCATCTACAGAGGATTTGAAAAACAAGTTAATTTGAGTATAATGGTTAAGCTTAGTCTCTGGGGAAAAAAAATTTTAAGATCTTTTTTCCAGGGAGAGTCTTACTGATATAGTTTAGGTGCTTACCATTTATCTTCTTCTCATGACTAGTGAAAAGGCAAATTTCAAAGTAACACCAGATGATTTGACATTGCTCATTGTGTTCATCGGGTATCACCTTTTGTTTCTCCTTTTTGTTTTTGTGTCCTTCACAACCAAGATGCACCTGTCCTTAAAACTGATAAGGTTCGAATGTACTTCGTGGTCTGGAATGATAGCGGTGTCCTCGTGTTGTGTCTACACTGTAGTCCCGCAAAGGTTACCACGGCGGGAAACTGGGTGAGGGTACAGGAGACCTCCTTGTATAGTTTTTTGGGTTTTTGCAGTTTCTTATGGATTTATACTTATTTCAAAAAAAATTTTTTTCTTAATGTAAGTTTTCTTGAGAACCTTTACCTGAAATCTCTAGGGTCTAGCCGGTATTCTGAAAAGATGCTTTAGTTCAGTAAGTGACGACCAAGTATTAAGTCCTGTGAGATTTTGTGGGTGATAGATGGTTACCCTGTAAATGGAGATGCCCCATAAATGCTTCTTGAGTGTCATGCTCTTTAAATCCCCTTCCTCCTGGGGAAGAGAGAGTTCTGATGATGAGGTCTGTCTAAACTCTCCTTACTCAGGTCATGCCATTTCACCCCACCTACTTGCCCAAGCAAATGGGCGAACCCCTGGGTTCTCTTAAATAATAGGAGCAACGGTCTTCAGAGCTGACTGGCACTCTGGACACACTTCCTACGTGCCAGGCTCGCTCATCCCTGACACTCATAAAGTGCTTAAACCTCAGAACACCCCGTGACAGCACAAACACTAAGCAGTGTTAACTGTGGCAAGTTTGAACAATAATTACATAATGTCTCTACTTCCAAAATAGTTCACTCTACTAGGGATCCTAATGAAAGGCAAGGGATCCTCTTAGCTAAACAAATAAGCAAAAAAATTTCCTTTTGAATTATAATGTAAACCAAAGAAAACTTTGAAATGGTCTCATTGTCCTTTTCTTCTGAGAATAAATACTGGCAGATTGTTCATGACCCCTGCTCATTTTGCTAAAACCCCTGCTGTGTTTAGCATTCAAAGAGCCACATTTTAGAGGGTAAGTTTTGGTCAATAGCTCAGAGTGAGAATCATACCTAAAATGGGCGGTAAGCAGGTCTGTGTTGTTTCAGATTGGGTATGTGCAGAGGTAGGTGGAGAGGGTCAATAGTAAAATACCAGCATTATAGTAAATCATGGTGTCATATGCCTGCTTGCTGGAAAGAAGCTTCCAGATGTCTCAGCTAAACTAGGAGGAGGAGGGCATTCCGTGCCTGGGTCCAGGACTGCTCTAGCAGGCTGCCCAATCTCCCTCAGAATTCTCATTGTTACAGAGCCCCTGATATCCACCATTTATGGGGAAGATGCAAAGGGAGGAGAGCGGAAGCTTCATTCTGGCTCAGACAGGGAACGAAATAGGTCATTGGTTCTTAAACTGTATTCCCAAGACCAGCGGCATCAACACCATGTGGGGACTTGTTGGAGATTCTCAGGCCCCACCCCAGCCCCACAGAAAGACTCCAGGGGTGGGTCCCAGCAGTCTGTGTTTAGCAAGCCTCCCAGGGTGATTCTGATGCCAGATACAGCTGGAGAGCCACTGGCCTAGCTGACCTTGTGTGATCTTCTTTCCAGGCTCTGGAATTTCTTCTTCCATAAAATGAAAGATTTACAGTAACCATTTCTAAGGCCCCTCTCTGAACATCCAAGGCACACACCCCAAGCTCTCGAATTCTATAAATCTGTGGCGTAAATGTACACATCTGGCAGAATTGCACAGTAAGAGGACAGGCTTGGAAATCTGACGGCCTGGCTTCAAATTCTGGTGCCTCCCCTTGGTAACATTTTACACGCAAGCAACCTACTGAAAGTTCCTGTTCATTGAATTCTTCGTTCATAAAATTGAGATAATAGTGCCTACGTCCTAAGGGGGTTGTGAGGAATTGACCCAAAGCATGTAGAAAAGCACATTGCACAGGGGAAGTAACCCACACATTGGGAACTAGCAGACCTATCTCTCTCCCCCGACAAAATTTTGGGACTTCAAGGTTGAGAATCATAGCTTGTAGAGCTTCATTTCCTGTATATGAGCTATATATTAAAAATGCTGTTAAACACTTGCTAAAGAAATAATAAATTAAACCTATCAAAAATGTTTATTCCTAGGAAGGTTCCACATTAGGGGTCAGCTAAGGGTGGCATGGAAACTGAATTTTTAAAGAATAAGCAGTACTTCTTCAGGAAGGCATTGGTGGTGGTTACAGATGCATGTAACATACATGACTGCATCCATGTTATAATTAGAAGAATATGAATAAATGAGTTTCGCTTATTTGTGTTTTGGGTTCTTTTTTAACCATTTGACAGTAGTCTATCCATAAAGGGAAAGAAACTAATCTGACTGGATGTCTGTTGATGCCATGTACCATGGTGGATGTAAGTGTCCTATCACTGAAATCAAATGGTAACCCTGTGAAATAAGATGGTCCCTGATCTTATTTTTTTTAAGATTTTATTTGTTTGACAGAGAGCGAGCGAACACAAGTGGGGGGGCGGGCAACAGAGGGAGAGGGAGAAGCAGACTCCCTACTGAGCAGGGAGCCCAATGCGGGACTTGATCCCAGGACCCTGAGATCATGACCTGAGCCGAAGGCAGACGCTTAACCGACTGAGCCACCCAGGCGCCCCTAGATGGCCCCTGATTTTAAAGAGACCAAGGTTGATTGAAATTCAGTTCCATGATCATACGGTAAGTTCTAGGTCCAAGATTTGAAACTAGGTGTATTTCGCTCCATAATTCACCCTTCAGCATCCCTAGTGTAGCCATTATACTTTAAAAATATAAACTAAACTTTCAATAAATGAGACCCAGACATCTTTTGCTACTTCACAAATAAACCTGGACAACAGAGCAGTTCTCGAGAGCTCCGGTGTGTGGAGCACCTTCTGAAGGGCATTGGAACTTCTGACCATCAACCACACTTCTCTCGTTTGTGCCTACAAAGATCAAAGCACCGCACCTAGACCTATGTTTGGATCTTCATCATTCTCCCTCTGTCTGTGTGGCCTTCAGATGAGAAAATGGCTGGTGTACTTGGAGAGGTACCACGCTGCAGGGAGGGAAAGCCACACCCAGGTTTTCAGTCTTACAGTGGAGAAAATCATACTCTCTCCTTACGGACCTTCTTCCCATGATTTTAGGATCAAAGCAAATTAGGATACACAGATTATCTACTAATGGCTGTTAGGGTTTTTTTCTTTCTTCTTTCTTTCTTTCTTTCTTTTTTTTTTTTTTGAGAGAGCGAGCTTCCCAAGCAGGCTCCACATTCAGCACAGAGCCCAACATGGGGCTCGATCTCATGACCCTGAGATCATGACCTGAGCTGAAATCAAGAGTCAGATGCTTAACTGACTGAGCCACCCAGGCACCCTGATGGGGCTTTTAGATTTTGACTCAGTACCTAAAATATAATTTTATTCTGTCCATTAGAAAAGCCCTATTCCACTTGAAGGGTCATTTTTATAGTATTTTTTTAAAAATCTAGAAAATGTTCTGTTCTTCAGTTAAATTTTACCTTAATTTGGAGTATGGTAACTTTCTTACCGTACAGCCATGGCTCTCTGTCTTGGCAATAGATAAAAATCACTTTGAAAAAAAAAAAATTCCTAGTGCCCTGGGCTTCCAGAGAATATGGCATTTTTAAAATAGTGTTTGATTGTTGTTCAGATTTTTGAAGATTTACAGGATTTTGTGTAGCACTTTTACGTAGTTGAATGTACTTGATGCCTTTCAATTTGCTTAAATGATTCCTGACAATATAACTCAATTTCAAGTCTGTTCAGTTGGACTGACGTAGTAGAATCTTCACTCTGGTGATTTTTCATGAGTGATTTTCACAAGAGTATAACAATAACCAATATTTATTTTCTATAGGCCCTTGAATTTCAGAGTCAGAAGGATCTTCAATGGTTGGTAGTTCAACTCCATTTTTTACCTTTTAGGATGTCGAAATGCAATCTTAGTTGATTCTTTGAGGAAAGGAAAGAGCCAGCCAGGGTCCCAAGCATTAACCCCTCATATCCAGCCAACCACCTCCACTCTGATCCCTGCAGACCAGCACGACCACAGCACAAAGGCACTCTTAACGTCACCTTTGCTTCACACCAAATCTTCATGTGGTCTCCCTACAGTGGAATTGGACTGATCTCACGTGGGTCTCAAGGGCCCCTCTTGTCCTTCTAGAACCAGCCCAAGTATGAAACTGATGTGGATTTTCCTACAAAGTACTTCACCTCTGACTCCAACCTGATTTCTGATGAGTTCTATTCATAATCTTTTGTCCCCCTTTTGGGGAGCCTAATTTTAAGTGCTTGAGATGTCTGTTTTATCATTGACCCCATAAGTTTTCCTCTTCGGGGTGGTAGAACAGGGGAGGCTGAGGGAGGGGCTTGGGAGCTGGTAGGCAGCCTTGAGCTCCCCCCCTGAAATAATGATTCTCAACCTTTACAATGACAGCTTTCCCCCAGGGAGTTAGTGACCAGTGTCGGTTCCAGGTTCCCATCCCTACAGATTCCTCTTTGGTGTCAGGGGCCCAGCAATCGGTTGCTTGTTGAAAACACAAGCTGATGGTCATTGTATTAGTCTGCATACAGGATACCCCAGACTGGGTGCCTTAAATAACAGGCATTCATTTTCTCCCAGTTCTGCTGGCTGGAAGTCCAAGGCAGGGTGTCAGCAGGGTGGTTTCTGGTGAGGCCTCTCTTCTTGGACTGTAGATGGCTGCCTTCTCTCTGTGTCTTCACATGGCCTTTGCTTTGGGTGGGAGCGAAGAGAGAAAAAGATCTCTGTTGGCTTTTCTCCTTCTTAAAAAGACTCCAGACCTGGGGCACCTGGCTGGCTCATTTAACCTTAATTACCTCCTTCAAGGCCCTGTCTCCAATTACAATCACATTGGGCTTCACCATATGAATTTGGGGGTGGGGAGCACACAGTTCAGTCCTTATCAGTGACTTAGGAGGTGCTGCACCACCCCTGAAAAAATGCTGGGTTAGGGTTTGTACTCATAGTCACTGACTTCATTCGTCAAGTATTTGGTCTACAACACCATTATGGTAACTGATGTATTAAAATATCTAAATAGATTAAAATCTCTAAATGTCTACAGAAGAATGAAATGCCGAGTATATCTGGAAGGTAGGCCATTAGAGCAGTCTTTTTCATGAATTATAAATGGTTTAGCTCATCTTCAGAACTTTTTTGTTTTTTTAATAAAACCTGAAATGGGATTTATTGACGCAGAAGAGAGAGAGTATCCCCCGCTCACTAACCCTTTCTTGTCACAGGGTTTCCAGAGAAGCATCCCAGAAAAAAAAAGACACGAGTACCAACCCATCCTCATTTGGCCTGGACCGGGGTTTTTCAGGCCTTGCTCGCCTCTGGCCCTCACCATTAATGTCTAGGCCCACCTGAGCCTGTTCCCCAGGGGGTAGGGGTGGGGGGGCAGCGAGGAGGTGTGCTGAAAACACGTGGCCTCATAAACACATTTCAAAATTGTGCAGAGAAATGTAAGCAAGTTAAGTAGTCTGACGTTTGTTAAACTTGCTTGATCCATCTCCGTCTAGAGTAGCTTTTTCCTCAGGGAAGCTTTTAGCTTTCTGCTTTTCTGCCACATCGGGATTAGGGGAAAGTAGCTGGGTTTGTTTTCCTATCCCCCTCACCCATCCCCTCCTCCTGGTACTCCTGAGGGAAGATATCACATATCAGAGACATTTCTTCTTCAGAAAGACTCGGGTATGCACGCAAATCCTCATTGAGGCCTCTGTGTATTAAAAATTTTATCTCCAGGGTTCAGAAAGAAATAAACACCGGTATGGGGTGCAGGATGGGGTTTTTTCCCCTTTCTAGGAAAAATGCTGATGATTAACTAATTGCCTCTGGGTGTCTTAAACGCCCAGTGTCAGAATGCACAAATGCTCTTCCAAGTGAGGGGGGACTGTTTATTCCTCGTTTTTTCTTGCCCATAAACCCAATCATACAGCCTTCGTTTATTTTGACGGGACCGGGATCTCCACTTCTAAGTCTTAACTTCTCCCCTATTATTTTTGTTAAAGTTACAACCAAACTAATGTTTTATGAGATGAGGCTGATATGTTAATTTGGGCATTTATAGCTGATCTTGGCTTGTTCAGAAGAGCATCGACCAACAAATCCCCACTTCCCTCCTTGTACGAGGGCCTGTGGATGGCTGGGACCCCCACGTGTTGCCAGATGACTCAGTGTGTCATTCTTCTGGGACTGTGGCTTTTGTCTTACTGTCCCAGGGTTTTTAAATGTCAAAAACTCCAATACCAGTTATTTCGGTGTTTGCTTTGGCAGAATTACCAATTAAATTGTTTCTTCTGTTGTGATTCCTTCATAAAGACCTTGAACAAATTCTAAACTTTATTGACCTGTTGTAGGCTTGTGAAAGACCTGGAAGGATAAAGATTTTGGTTAATAGGAAGCCTGGAAAAACAGAAACAAGAGCTGAGAAGGTTAAGTGATAAAGACCTGCAGTGAACATTTTCCCCACCCTCCGCTGGAAATGTTTTCCCTCACTCCCTTTGCTAAATCTTTCCACAGTGCTTTTTGCTCTTAGCACTGCCCCCCGCCCCAAGCTTTTCTAGAACAACACACAAGTGATATTTTAAATTCTTTATGTTTCATTTTTATAAGACTCACAGACTGTAGAGAAATACATTGTTCTCACCAGATTATGTCTAGTCATCGGGTCATTCTAGGACTGCATCCAAATGTATCCATGTACAGCCAGAGTCAAATGGCTCCAGGCTACAGGGCCAGGAAGGTCATGGAAAGGAGTGAGAGGGATGGGTGTAATACTGAAGGGGGTGGTGGGGACTGGGGCAAACGGAGCGTGCACGGCCAGAGTAAAGGAAGCAAGCTCAGCATCCCCATTGCTGCTAAGCAGGACTATCTGACCAGTGGTAATTAATGTTAATTGTCCCTTTATTTGCTACTCTCCCTCCCCAAGCAAAAAAAAAGTCTGGATTTTAATGGGAAATATCCTGATGTTCAAAATTGGGTTCATCAGTTCAAAGAAATTTAAAGAAAGTCTTCAGGTCCCACTGTGCCTGCTCAGGCTCAGATCATAACTCTTGGGGGTCTTCAGTTCACACCAGGGCTCACCAGCCCTAGGGGTATGGGTTCAGTCACATTAAAAAACTAAACTTTGCCACTTCAGTGTCCCTTCCCACTGGCCCTGGGACAAGACCTTCTCCTCCCAGGCTGTGCCTCCCTGGTTCCCTATTCCCCCTCCCCACGCTATCACCACCCTTTGTCCAGGATGCCTACCCTCCCTGGGACCTCTGCCCTGAGATATTTGAGGTCCCCAAGCTTCCCACGGGGTTCACCTGGTTGGCCACCCATCCCCCATCCCCAACCTGCTGGTGCTCATCTCTCTGTCTTTATGGGGAAAGGGCTCCCTTCCTCTTATGCTTTCTTCCCTTCAATAGAAGAACCCCATAGCTAAGTTGCCTGAGATGTTACAGCTGTCCTCTCCCTCCCTCCCACTCTCTCCTCCTCTCTCCCCCTCTCTCCCTCTGTCCCCCTCTCTCCACCCAATTTCCATGGAGGCTCAACCAGGACACCCATTACAATGAATTTGTTCTAATCACCATAATTGCCTGTGTATAAAGATATGAGCTCCTAGGATAATTTAGAACTAGCCATAACTTTTCATTATCTGTGTATTATAAGAGCATAATTTTTGCAGTGGTACAGTTATATTGACTTTTATGTTACCTCTATTCCAGAAGTATATTTCGGCTGGTACTTGGTTGGGATGCAACCCCAAATTATATACCTCTGTGGTAAAATGAGCTGTTCCATAATCTACATCCTAACCTGGTTTCCAGAATGCAATTTTGCAGAAAGTAGAGATGATGTCAGTAAGTAAAAAGCATGATCTTGATGCTAGTGGTCTCCTGTCAGATGATGCTGTTAAAAATGTTTGTGGGGAGGGGCGCCTGGGTGGCTCAGTTGGTTAAGCGACTGCCTTCAGCTCAGGTCATGATCCTGGAGTCCCGGGATCGAGTCCCGCATCGGGCTCCCTGCTCAGCGGGGAGTCTGCTTCTCCTTCTGACCCTCCCCCATCTTGTGCTCTCTCTCTTTCATTCTCGCTCTCAAATTAAAAAAAAAAAATGTTTGTGGGGAATCTCTCTGTTGATAATAGTTGAGTTAAGGTGTCCACACAGTTCTACCACATAAGGGATTATAGGTAATTTAGAATAGTTTCCCTATACAAACACCATGTGCTCCTGGCTTTTGCATCAACTCCTGGTTATCTAACTGTAATAGTGGGACCACATTTAAGATCATCAAGTTACATAAGAGCCTCAAGAGAGACTGTCGAAGGATTTAAGAAGTGGGTCATCATGTCAACATATCCCCCCAAACCATGGAATCTTAGGTTTATAGATTTTAAAAGTGTTCTTAAATGTCATAGTCTCCTGAGTTCTCATTTTACTAATCCAGAGGAATTTGGAACCTAAAGAGCTTAGTGACTTGCCCAAGGTGACACAATTGTCAGTAGAGCTAAGGTTCCACGCATCTCAACCTGGGTCCGGGGTCCCTTCCACACGTCATGAGCAATAAATCATGGTTGGAATTGAACAAAGTAAGTTCTGTTGGGGGAATGGCTTTTATTATTACATCACTAGGATGATAACGAGTGATCATTGTAAAAATCTGACTCCCCGGTACTCTCAGAGCGGCTTCATCCATTGGGGTCTGCCATTTTGTTATGTCCTCATTTACACAGACTCCTAAACAGATACCATGTTTGAAGCCATACTGGCCCTGGGAAGTTGTCCCTGGCTTTAGATCTCCTAGGAAAGGTGACCACGTGCTTGGAAGTACTCAAGGCTCAAATGCACATGGTCAATCCATAAGTCCCCTGAAAGTAGTAAGACAAACTGAGTGGGATGACCCCCTCCCCCAGTCTGTCCTTTTGTGACCCTTCTCCTTTTAGGGCTCCTCTGATGTTCACTTTAATCTGATTATACTTTGATGAAAATGCTGGGCAGGGAAGTTTACATCGTGATGCGCTGTCACCATACCTGATAAGGGGCCCTGTCCCAGTGATTGGGCAAGAAGAGAGTCATGGTTACTGCCTAAGCAGCTCTGCCCAGTGACTGGACAGGACAGAAGAGAAGCCAAGAAGAGAGAGGCTGATACATTAGGATTGGAGGACGGGGTCACCCCAGAGTAGAGAAGAAAACTAGAAGATACTTTAATAAGGAGGCATTGTTGCACTTAAAATAGTTATATAATGCGGGGCACCTGGGTGGCTCAGTCATTAAGCATCTGCCTTCGGCTCAGGTCCTGGGATCGAGCCCCACATCGGGCTCCCTGCTCAACGGGAAGCCTGCTTCTCCCTCTCCCACTTCCCCTGCTTGTGTTCCCTCTCTCGCTGTGTCTCTCTCTGTCAAATAAATAAAAATTAAAAAAAAAAAAGTTATATAATGCAACAGTATATTTGCAAACAAAATTGTCCAGGGACAAATCTAAGCTCAGTGGTGACTGCGGGTGAAATGTGAAATATACCAGCAATCCACACTCACAGGACATAAGACTACCTGGACGGTCTCTTCTCTCTGCCTGGCTTCCCCAAGCTAGCTTCTCAGCCTTCAGATGTCAGTTCACACATCCCTCTCACAAGGACACTTTCCCTGAGCACCCCAAATCAGGCCTGGTCCCCCCTCTGTATGTTTCCATAGCAGCCCATGCCTTCCTTGGATTGTATACATCTCACATAGAATTCAACACTTCTTCATGTGATGGCCTAGTGTCTGTCTCCCTGGCCACACTGTGCCTTTTGGGAACAGGATGTTGCTGCATCTAAAAGTATGACTTAAGAGGAGCAGGGAGACCATTTACTTTCCAGAGGAATGGTGTCTTTGCAACATTTTTTACAGTAGTAAGTTGTTATAAAGGTTAAAATTCTGAAAAGACTTCGGTGGAAGCCACAGGAAAGCAAGATCTTGAGACACGTCGAGAAGGTGGTCACAGGGTGGCGCCATTTTTAAGCACGCTCCCCACAGCACAAGGGGCAAACTCCCCATCCTCCACACCACTGAACCCTAGCCCCCAGGAATCACTTAGGGTAGTTACTCGATAAATATTGGAATAAAGAGGCAAATATGTATGGGCGACTTGATAGCATCTCAAATAATTAATGCACTTCAAAATGGAGGTGAGGTGTGATTTGTCTTATGTTTTCCTGAAGTGGTCCGTGAAGAACTTCCGCTAAATGTGAAAAAATAAAGATTCAGACTGCCCAAAGTGCGATGGACTATCTGAGCAGGGATCAAATGGCAGGACCCAAGCAAAGACTCGGCATATCTAGTGAGCTACTATTAAGTGGTAATTTGAACACCAAGTGAGGAATTAGATTAGAAAAACTCAAAGTATCTTTCCAATACCAATATCCTGCTGTCTTAGGATTAAAATCCATATATCCCCCACTCAAAAATAAATTCCATAAAGGCAGGACTTGTTAACTGTTCATTGGTATGTCTTTTGTGCTTACGGTACATAGTAGCTGCTCAATAAATATTGTTGAGGAAATGAATTATATCCGTAGATATCAAATTCAAAAATATGTTTCTGGCATAGAATAGGTTCTAATTAAATGTCTATTTCATTGACAAGAGTCAAGCAGGCCATGAACCAAAAAAAAAGGCTAAAATTTGGCAGTAGGCCCCCCAGTAAAAAGCTGTGGTTAACATTCTGACTAAGCACGTGAAGTCAAACTGCTTTCAGCTTTTCAGACCAGAGATCCTGGAGTGCGTATAAAATTGTATCAGCCAGGGACCTGACAGGAAAACTGAATTAGTTCAGCTGGCTCAAATGGAGAATTTAATGAAGGGGTCACTTCATTAAAGGTGGTGTGGCTAAGGGAGCCAGCAAGGAGTGTGATGCACCCAGGGACTGAAGCAATGGCAGGCAGCCTTAACCACTGCTCTTGGGGACAACCCAGAGGGACCCCTAAGGGATAAGGGGACCCAGTGAGAACTGGAACCATGGAGGTGGGGCTACCTCTGATGCAGCCACTGCTGAACACCTCTAGGCGTCTTGTCAGCCCCCTTTTCCATCTCCTCTACCTCATAATATTGGGGCTTCCCAATAGCCAAACCCAGCAGAAAGCCACCCGGCAGAAAGCCAGGCATGCAGACCTGGGCAGAGCAGGGCAGAAGAAGATGGGGTTGGGGATGGTGTCAGCACAGGGGAATAACTATCACATAAATCCATTTCGTTCTTCTTTTTTTAAATTTTATTTATTTACTTGAGAGAGAGAGTACACGGAGGGGAGGGACAGAGGGAGAGGGAGAAGCAGATTCCCCGCTGAGCAGGGAGCCCGATGCGGGGCTCAATCCCAGCACCCTGGGATCAGGACCTGAGCCGAAGGCAGACGCTTAACCGACTGAGCCACCCAGGCGCCCCTGATTCTACTTTGATTACACCAATAATATATATTCATTAAAGAAAATGTAGAGACTAGATCACAGTGGGTAATGAGGGGTCTCCCCCATAATCCCACCTCTCAACTGCTGGTATATTTTGGCTTTTTCTCCCTTCTTTTTCTTTCATGTACTTGTACAGGATTCGAAAACTTCTATTCAGAATAAACCAAAGTAAATTGGGTTACACTTGTTTCTTGGCCTAATTAAGATGAAACCTGCAGCCTAACAGAGAGCTCTGTTTCCCTTCCTTTGTTCTCTTAACATAAACAAGTTACTTCATGTATCTCTGTGGGAACTGGAAAGTAGGCAAGTGTTTAGACTCACAAAAACTTGCAGCAAATTTGGCTCTCAGCTTGGTTACCTTGTAATTAAATATAAGATGAAAGATGAGTCCAATGGAGCTCACTCTCCAAGACTGGGAGGGGAATCGAAGTGAAGGCAGCCCCACGTCGCTTGATTTTACTGTCAACATAAAGTTACTATCCACTTTTAATATCACTTGAAGGGCAGCTTGAATAGGAGGAAGGACAGTTTAGGAAGACTGAGCAGATACGTATGTATGTAGTTCTTGTTACCTCTGATTCATAACACTTGTCACACTTGTCACTAACTATCTGATGCTTGTCCAGTCCTGCTAAGCAGGAACGTCCAGAAGGCAAAGCCAGCGCCCATTCATTCACTGAGCCCAGCACAGAACCTGGCATTGACTAGGTTCCCAGTCAGCGAGGGTGAGTGGTTGGCGCTGTTCAAGTAGAGAAAAGATGTGAAGGGAGAAAAAGGGTCAGCAGGTTGTTGCTGTGTGTGCCAAAGTGCTAAAAGGCAAAGATCAGCAGTACACACGGTGACAGATGTGTGTTTATGACCATTGTAATAATATACATCTCACCTGGCAGCCCTCTTTGCCTTCTTCAGTTTAAAAAAGAAATCCTGGAAGGGCGCCTGGGTAACTCAGTCGTTAAGCGTCTGCCTTCGGCTCAGGTCATGATCCCAGCGTCCTGGGTTCGAGCCCCGTATCGGGTTCCCTGCTCAGTCAGAAGCCTGCTTCTCCCTCTCCCACTACCCCCCTGCTTGTGTTCCCTCTCTCGCTATGTCTCTGTTAAACAAATAAATAAAATCTTTAAAAAAAAATAAAAAAGAAATCCTGGAAAGTAATAAATCATCTCAATCCCTTTAGAGAAAAATAAGTTCTGCTTTCCTGGAGTGGGATCTATCCTGGGCCCTTTAGAAATTTCTACATGAATGGGATTGGTCTCGTGACTTGGCCCAGGAGGCCACGGGAATAGCCCAACCGACCCCTCTTCAGTTCTAGAAATGAGGTAGCCTCCCCCGCAATAAATCCATTTGCTGTTAAAGGTTAAGCTGTCAGTCACTGCGACCTTGAAGGTAGCCTTGGGATTGGGGGAAGGAGATGGGTGGTGGTGACCCCATAGGATGGCAGGAACCATGCAGAAGATTCAGCTGCAGTTCAGAAGAGATTCTGACTGCCCTGTGCAGCTTGGCTGTGTCTCCCCCACAAGCCTCGTACTCACCTCTGCTGCTTTTGACCTTCGACTCTCTGAACCAACCATCGCAGCACTGAGTCTGCAGGCTAGGGGTGCAGCTGGAGAGGTCTACCTGGCCTCGTCCTTCCCTCTCACTCCATCACCTGGGAGTTGGGGAGTGGGTAGGGGAAGCCGGCCAAGAGGGTTTGTCTCTGTCCTCTGCCAGCAGGTGAAATGGTTTTGCAAGCTCACATAAAGGTTATGAACCTCCAAGGTTGTTACTCTAAAACAAGAATCGATTCTTGTTTTAATTATGATTTTGGAAAAGAGTGCTATGGGATATCAATAAAGTATCCAAGCCCTTTTTACAAGTTCAAGTACATTTTTTTGAAGAGTGTTTTCAGAAGATAGAGTGTGTTGAATGCCTTTCGTTATGAATGGATTAGATGTGTGTTATCTCCTGGAGAAAAATGTGTCTGGAAACATATTGCATTCTTAGAGGGATAATTAGTTCATTGTGCTTATTAGCACAGCGAGTCCTTCCATGGTGTCCTTAAAGATGGGACTGATCTAGGATTGAAAGCAAGAGACGATTTGCAACATATTGCTTGCTCGACATCTAAAAATTGTTCAGTTCAGAAATAACTAAGACTTGATTTCATCGTCTCTGGACAATAAAGACCAAAACATCCTAATAGAAGAACAGAGTGAAAAACAGAGCTAATAATTGTCCTAGAGTCGGAAGAATGAGCCCATGGAGGAACTCCTGAAACAGCAGAATTTTAGAGCCCCGGAGTATGTGCCTTCCTTCCAGGCGATCTCAGCTGACTTTCTTGGCCAACTAACATGATCGAGAAGTTAAAGCATGACTTGGTTGCAAGGTAAAGAGTTGACTGTCAGAAAGTGTTGTGCATAATGGGCTTTGTGTGTTTGTTTCCTAAAATTCTTAAGACCATGACTCGATACTGACATTTTAGTGCAGTAGTGGGTGAGGAATTATGTTTTCAGGTGGATGGTTTGAGTCCTGGGAAACCATTTATTATTTATAGTTTGGTTTCTGTGATTAGATTCAATACTTCAGGGCTAACAACAAAAAAAAATAATACTTTCATTTAATTTCTCCTATACGTGAGTGCTTTTGTCTGCCTTAGATCTATATCTTTTGTTGAGAGTAAACACTTTTTAAATTTGCAAAGACAAACTCACTTACCATTAAAATTATTTCACTTTGAGAAGAGTCTCTTAGAAAGAAAAAAAAAACCAGATTAGCTTTTTTTGTTTGTTTGATAAAGTATATGGTTTGTAGAACAATAGCAAGGCAGGATTTATGGTTAGTGACATTTTCTGGGTTTAGAGTAGGCTGTCTGGAAGAGTGTATATAGATTTTTAATAAACACCCGTGATGCAGAAGGGTGTTAGTACATTACATCTCACTTTCAGGAGGAAGGTCAGTGTGTCCTTCAAAGGGACATCAGCGGGGCTGTGAGGCACCTCTTGGCAGGCAAGCGGTTCTAATGTTTGTCATATTTATTCTGTGGCATGCACTTAGAAAGAGGTAATCTTGTGCCTCATTCTTTCAAATAAAAGAGTTCTAATAAACTAAAAATATTAAGGATGTTTTGTCAATGGCCTGTGCTTTAAAAAACGGTTGGTTTTACCATTTGTTTTGGGAAATGTGTTACGATGGCATGATCTCAAATCGCAAGATAACCAGGCCCCCACTCCAGCATTTTAACTGTTATGTTCTGTGTATAAAATATTAGTTGTGTTTTGAAGCAAAGCCCCTTGTAACTTCTAGCACCTTTGTATCTGAAAATGTGAGGTTATTTTCTAAATCTGCCTTATCCGGTATTGATCGTATAAAGCAAAATCTTTCCCTGAATTCAAAAAAACAGCATGCGTGACTTTGTCCTTCTTCCTTTCACCAGGACATTCTTTCGCCCTTTGTTGCCCAGCTCCTTGGAGCTGTTGCAATTAGGTCAGACCTTGTTAAGCCCCTAGAACTGAGTGCTCTCTCTGTGTCCCCCGTCAGCCTCCCAGTCCTCCCCATTCTGTCCCATCCTGGCTTCTTCCTGAAAGGCCCATATGGTTCCTTGGAAGGATGCGGTCACCCACGCTAACTCACAGGACTGTGGCAATGACGCCCTAACCCTTCCCAGGGGAGATGAGAGTGTTAACTGACAACTTTTACCTTAAACCAAAAGGAGCCGGTTTCTCAGAGTAGAAGCTTGGGCCCTACGGCAGATTTCTGGGAAGGGATGTTTTTAAACAGTGGGACTTTCTGGTCCTCTTCCAATTAGGCCACAAGGCTGGACTGCACTTGGCTGGCTGGCCGGTTCGTGCCTGCTGGCTGTGGACAAGTGTCCTGTGGGTGCTGCTCTTTCACCCCTGGGCCCCCATCCCTGGTGGGGAAACTGGGAATCGTTCCTGCACTTCTGATTGTGTAACCACTGCTGCCCGCGAATGAACAAGAGCCGCTTTCCAGTAAGAGTATCTTTTTCACCCAACAAGGCATCAACCTGCAGTTTATCTGCGGCCGATCTCACTATCATTTACAAGGAGCTTTTGCTGAGCAAACAGTCTTTTTTTTTTTTTTTAAAGATTTTATTTATTTATTTGAGAGAGAGAATGAGAGAGAGCGAGCACATGAGAGGGGGGAGGGTCAGAGGGAGAAGCAGACTCCCTGCCGAGCAGGGAGTCCGATGCGGGACTCGATCCCGGGACTCCGGGATCCTGACCTGAGCCGAAGGCAGTCGCTTAACCAACTGAGCCACCCAGGCGCCCGCAAACAGTCTTTTTCCCTGCTGTTCATATTGGCAAATAATTATACAGGAAGAAGCAGCCAGGATGCTAATGCTGGTGCCTTTTGCATGTCTTGGGGTTTATTTACCTCCGCGCCCAGGAGTCCAGCGGGGCCCCTGCAAGGACCGGTACCAGCTGGTGTGAGCGAGGTGTGGGATCAGAGATGGGAAGGACTGGAAAGCGAAGCCCTTGCAGAGTAAGGTGGAGCAGAGGGAGGGGCCTTAAGAGAACACTGGGGCACAGAAGGCTCTTTTGCTCTCAGGTGTGAAAGAACCTTGAATGTGGCTCAAGAGATGTTCCTCTCCCTTCGCTTTTCTCTTCCTCTCCGCTGCTAAGGTCTCTGTATTGTCCCTCCTTGGGCCTTTGCTCTGTTCATGTGTTAATTCACTTAGCAAATATGTGGTACTGGGATAAATAGAAAGGCAAAAAGAGAGAGAGAGAGAGAGTGTGTGTGTGTGTATTCCCCGCTCTGAAAAAGCTAGATTTTTGTTTAAGTTCGATTTTAAAAGACTAGATTCAAAATCCTGTGAACCACCCACGTTTCCAGGTGTGATAGAGAGTGGTTCCAGTTACCTGTGAGTGATATGAGCGGTGTTTCCTTAAGTTGATGATTTTGCTAAAACAGGAAACACAGGTGAAGTGACAAATGACTGACTCAGGGGACCAAATACGCCCTGTGTTGCCCCCACAAAGCTGCCCTTCAAGTCAGGTCACTTGTCCAACGGGGATGTTTACTGACCGCCCAGCATTCACACTGGATACAGCCTTGCTGTTTTGTTCACTTACAATGTACGCAGCATCTCTCAGAAATGGCTTTTTTTTTTTTTTTAAAGATTTTATTTATTTGGGCGCCTGGGTGGCTCAGTTGGTTAAGCGACTGCCTTCGGCTCAGGTCATGATCCTGGAGTCCCGGGATCGAGTGCCGCATCGGGCTCCCTGCTCGGCAGGGAGTCTGCTTCTCCCTCTGACCCTCCTCCCTCTCATGCTCTCTGTATCTCATTCTCTCTGTCTCAAATAAATAAATAAAAATCTTTAAAAAAAAAAAGATTTTATTTATTTGACAGAGAGAGAGAGAGCACAAGTAGGCAGAACAGCAGGGAGAGGGAGAGGAAGAAGCAAGCTCTCCACCGAGCAGGGAGCCTGACGTGGGGCTCGATCCCAGGACCCTGGGATCATGACCTGAGCCGAAGGCAGCCGCTTAACCGACTGAGCCACCCAGGCGCCCCTCAGAAATGGCTTTTAAGAAATGTTTCTTGGCCGGGTGCCTGCGTGACTCAGTCGGTTAAGCATCTGCCTTTCGCTCAGGTCATGATCCCGGGGTCCTGGGATCGAGCCCCACATTGGGCTCCCTGCTCAGCAGGAAGTCTGCTTCTCCCTCTCCCTCTGCCACTCCCCCATACTTGTTTTCTCTCTCTCTCTCTCAAAAATAAAAAATCTTTAAAAAAAAATTAAAAATGGAGGTCAGGGCGCCTGGGTGGCTCAGATGGTTAAGCGTCTGCCTTCGGCTCAGGTCATGATCTCAGGGTCCTGGGATCGAGTTCCGCATCGGGCCCCCTGCTCCTTGGGAGCCTGCTTCTCCCTCTGCCTCTCTCTCTCTCATGAATAAATAAATAAAATCTTTAAAAAATAAAAAAATAAAAAAAATAAAAATGGAGGTCAGTATGGAGGATTAAGAGAGTCCCCAAAGGGGTGCCTGGGTGGCTCAGTCGTTAAGCGTCTGCCTTTGGCTCAGGTCCTGATCCCAGGGTCCTGGGATCGAGCCCCGCATTGGGGCCCCTGCTCTTCAGGAGGCCTCCTTCTCCCTCTCCCACTCCCCCCTGCTGTGTTCCCTCTCTCGGTCTCTCTCTCTGTCAAGTAAATAAAGAAAATCCTAAAAAAAAAAAAAAAAAAAAGAGAGAGAGTCCCCACAGCCCAGGGAGGGGCTGTTTAGGTTCCTTGAGTGTAACCTGCCTCACAAACTGCCTTTTCAGCATCTGTGATTTAGTGACTTCGTCAAACTGGTGAATTTTGTGGGAGAGAAACCATTCCAAAAGTTGTCTTCTGAACTGACTGATCAGTTTCCATCAAAATGGCTTGCTTAAGTGGCCTTGCATATGTTCAGCCTTATTCGAGCGGAAATAGGCATTAAAGCAAATTATCCTATTATGTTGTTAGTTTAAAATCACTTAATAGGTATGATAGAAATAGCTATATTAAAGATGATCAGCTAATGTTATTTTCCATAACCACAAACGAATGCTTTAAATGAAACTTCTATTTAAAGGATGTTGATCATTTGAAAGAGTTTACATTTCCGTGTCTATACATGGGCATAATCCATAATTTGAGTTTTAACTCCATGGTGCAGTCATACCAGTTTTCAGTAACATTTTGTACTTTTGAAGACCCTTCAATTAAAGAACTCAATATCTTTTTCAAATATGAGCATTTGGAGTCTTTCTATAAAAATACATATAGCATTTTAAGGACAGGTGGCCTTAAGGAAACCAAAATCCAAAATAATTTGGAAGTCTCTTGTACTCAAGTGTTGGAGTTCGATCCTTCTGTCTTTTCCTACCTCGTATTTGTGAATTAGAAGATCACAGAATTTGACTGTTTTTCTAAGAAATGCCTATGAGTTTACATTTTAGATGTTTTTCTTCAGATGGGTTTTTAAACACTGTTTTTTTAAAAAATCAAACTTAAATATATTCATGTTTAACGTTGCCTACTTAAAACTGTATTAAATGTCTCGTTAAAGGAAACCAAGTGCCCAAACTTCCTCCAACTGTGTGATTCACTTCCACCCGCAAACTTCAGTTTTAAAACTTACCTTAGAGATGTGTCCATTTACTTCGAAACACACTTATAATTCAGGAGGTGAACTTGAAAATATCAGCGCTCCTGAGATCTTGATTCTTTTGTGGAGTTTAATGAGAATGGTGGCCAGAGCCAGGAAGGTAAAGCCCAAGCCGCTTTAGGCGAGTGTGGGTTGTATTTGATGTTCACAAAAGAATGGCAGGCGCAGGGTGTTGCTCAGCGAAGTGTGCATTTTCAAGTTACCCACAGTGGGGTCTATTGTCCTGTTTCTCAATTGAATGATGTCATGTTTCATTTAAGGCTCTTGGTGATGCTGAAATCTGTGGTCTGCACACTAGGGGGGAAAAGGCAGTGAGAAAGTTGCAAATCAGGTTTTTGTAAAGCCTTTGTGTGTTGGGTTTTGAGAGATAAAAGCTGACTCATGCAATATTTCTACGGAAGGAGCTGCACGGACTAGTAAAGGCTTCTTGTTTTACCTGACTGAGCTCCCAGTGAGGTCACTGCATCAGCTGGAGGCAGACGATGTGGCTCAGCCCGGGGAGAGCACAGGTAGGTGCCCACGTGAATGTGCCCAAAGCACCGATGCCCGTGCGGGGACAAACTCGTGCCTTCCCTCTTGGAGCAGCCGGAGACGGTGCACCGTGGGGAGAACCCATTGCAGGGGCTTTTCTTTACAACACAGTGCAGGGAAAGCAGCTTGCTGGGATATGTTACAACTGTTCTCCTATAAATGCGATCTATGGAAACAAGTTATCCAACAATGGAATTAGTCCAGAAGGTGATTTTTTTTTTTTCTCTCTCTCTATCTGAACTGGTGTCTGAAATGGTTTTTGCCTTGTTTGGGTTTGGTTTTTTGATCTTTCCTTAAAGTTAGGTTGAAATATCTAGAGAGCTGGTGTTTGTGATTCTGGAGGGGAAACGAAAATCCCAGGTTGCTGTGCATCGAATGCCCAGTATTTTAATGTGCTTTCTTTCTGAGGTTCACTGCAGGCTGAGCAGGGGGGCTGAAGGGGGGGGGGGGCGTGGAATAAATGTTTGTAAATTTCGTGCTTCGCAACTGTAGTGGTGAAATTTAGTCTGAGTCTAGTGGGAACCAAAGTTGAGGAAGTAAATGCAATTTCCATTTTGAGTATTTATTGGTAAGAAATACTTTTGTTAGGAGGAATAATCGGGGTGAAGGAGGCATGCATTGTATTCAACACTGTTGCACGTTGGAAACTGATTTTATTTTTATTATTTTAATGTAGTGATAGTTACATATTTCAAAGAAGATATATGGCATTCTTTTCCATTTATCATATTGAACATAAAAATCAATTATTTTAATATAAAATATTTAAATATTTGATACAAACTGAGGTTGTGGTTTTAATTTCTTTACATAACTTTTTTCAGAGTATAAAAGCAATACACATGTGGAGGAAAGTGATATTTACAGATAAATATCAAAGGGAAAAAATCATCCATGCTCCTACTTGGTAAAACCAGTTCTAATATTTTATTATACCTTTCAATCTTTTTCTAATGTGGATAATAAATAAGTGGCATTTTAAATTAAAAATTGGGTTCACATTGTACGTATAAGCCATCCATTTTACCAAACAGCATATTTTGTCCATTTTCTACACCTTCAGAATTTGAAAGGACATGACATTTAATAGTTTTATATTGTTCCTTCTAGATGTATGTATTTACTCAGACCGCTATTGTTGACGCTTTGAATTCTCTTCCTCTTTTTCCCCAAGAAAATGTTTAGTGTACTTTGTGGATGGATTTATTTACTCAGAGTGCTATTGTTAGTCACTTGAATTTCTCCTCTTCTTCCTCCTCCCCCCTCCCTGCCCCCCTCCTCTCCTGAAAATGTTATTTAGCCTAATGCCTCCTTTTCAACTGTGCGGAAATGTTTTGGGAACTGAGTGTGTTCAATACAAATAGAGCCTTAATATATAGCTATCCTTGTTTAGTTACTGCCCTGAAACCAGTATTTCCACACTAACAGGAAGGTGCTATTCAAAGTGAAGCTGAAGCATAGATTTTTAATCTAAATTAAAAATAGAGATTTTTTTTAATAGCCTTTGGCAGAGTCACTGAACTACGTGTTAGCATCCAAGACCTGGCATTAGTAGAATGGAGAAGAAAATTGCTATTTTGCAGTTCCTGCGTATGCTGTGGTTCCAGCTAGGAATGGACCTGCTGTCTATTTCAGGGTTGGAGTCACATTCCGAAGGTTGGCTGGGATCATGGAGTCTGGCCACCTAACTTACACATGAGGAAACCTGAAACCCAAAGACCGTAGTACAAACCTTGAATGGTACAGGGCCAGGACATGAATGCAAACCCTCCAACCACAAGAGAGAGTGTTATGTCATAACCTAATTTCTGGCCCATCCTCTGAGCTCTTTCTATACACACAGTTGGGTACATAATCATTCCTTCACACACACACACACACACATACACACACACACACACACACACTATGTAGGCCCTTTTGGCCTTTAGCACATTGGTACTATGTGTTTTATGCAAGGAGCTTATGTTAAAGTGCATTTCCTGATCTCTAAGCGCCTTTTCCGCCCTACTGTTTTATGCATCTATACCCAACTGCAAAGAATAGTGGACTAGAAATCAGAAACCATAGTCTCTGATCCACAGTCCAACTTTGAACCCTCTCTGTTTATTTTTCTCCCCTGTAAAATTTTAAGAAGTAATGACACATGTGAATGAACTTTGAGGCTTTAGTTTGTTTTGATTTGGGTTTTGTTTTGTTTTTTTTTAGGATAATTTTGATGCAGAGTTAAAGCAGTGGCATATTATGGCAAAGCTAATCTGTATAATAGAGACTGTTCAGGTTATCTCTTGCTGCATAACAAATCATTCCAAACCTAGTGGTTTGGAACAACAACAATCACTGATAATCTCTCCAAGTTTTGTGAGTCAGGAGTTCAGAGGAGGCTCTGCTCTGTGGTTCTGAATCAGGGACTCAAGAAATGCAGTCAGACATGAGAGTGCTGAGGTCACCTGGGAGGCTTCTCACTCACACAGCTGGTACCTTGGCTGGAAACACTCAAACAGAAGGCCCCAGAACAGCTAGGGTTGCTTGAGCGTCTCTCTCCATGTCAGTGTGGTCTCACCACATGGTTTCTCCAGCATGTCAGCTTCAGGATAACCAGACTTTTCTATGTGGTGGCTCAGGGCATGTCCACACCCAGTTTTAACGCAAGCCTCCTTCTGTCTTCGTGCTCTGCCATATTCTAAGGCACGGGTACCATGTTCATGGTTGAGGCAAGGTCCCTGCCCCATCTGGGTTCCCATGGGAAGGGAAAGAATGTGGAGGAATGATGATGAATGCTTGAGAAACAGATCCCCCCAAAGGGGCACTTACCACTTCCACTAGCGAGGAGAACTTGACCACCATGCTGTGATGTATGGTGGGCAGGCCGGGAAGTGTACTCAGCTGAAACACTATTCGCTGAAGCTGATCGTAAAGGTGAAAACAGCTGCATTTGTATAAAAGGCCTTAAGGGAATTCCCTTCTAACCAAACTGGCATGCCTGTGCCCTTGAATGTAGAAATTCTAGAGTCACCACTTAGCTGAGGCACTTTATCTAGTAGCTGCATTAACTATCAACTACCATTTCCATCCATTGGCCTGGGAATCCATTAGTAAATTCCCTGAATATTTAGTATCAGACCGTACAGCTTGAAAGAATCTTTGTTTTTGCTTTCTCATTCAACCTCTCGCCTCTTGTTTGAACAAGAGCATTTTCGCAAAACACCTTTTCCCATTCTTGATCTTCTTGTACAAATACTGACTTAACTGACTTTTCTATGGTAACGCCATTTTTTTTAACTATTTACTTTGGAAAATTTTTTTAATTTACAGAAAAGTTTCCAGGATCGTCCCGAGTTCCTTTACGTCTTGCATTGAGCTTCCCCTAATGTTAGCATCTGGCATCACCGTAGTAATTCGGTCAAAGCTAAGAAATTAACATGGTAGTATGATTTTTTTTTTTTTTTTACTTCTTTATTTCCAAAGAACTGCAGATAAGTATGAAAATCATGTTACCGGGAGTAAATACTCTGAGCATTAAGGAACATGTGAAATTGTGGTCCTGGCCTTGCCATTAATGGAAGAATCACGTTGGTATTTTAGAAATTCATGTTGCTATCTGGTGGCTTTTATCTAGTGAGCTATCCACTATCTCAGAGGTGTAGAGCAGAGGAGGATTCTCCTCAAATACCAGGTGTTGTCTTTGACATATAGAAATGTACATTTCTTACAACTTCAACTCTAAAAAGTTTTTTTCGTTTGCTTTATTTGTATACAACTTTGAGGCTCTGCCTAAGACTGGCTGTGTATTAAATGGCTTTGCTGGCTGGGAGAAGAACTTCTTGCTTATACTTTAGTGTCTCTGTTGGTTTCCCCTTTTTGAGAAATTCACAGGCAGTATAATAAGGAACTGCATAATTTTGGTTATTCATTGGTCTTGAGCACAGCACGTTCTCTTGATTTCCATGACTGCCCTGCCAAGGAACTCAGACTAGGTTATTCGAAGTCTAGAATAGCAATGAGCAGAACTTGGAAATCCTGATCACGCATCAGCCCCCACTGTGCATAGAGTTCTGCCTTGCCTTGTAAAGCTCCTCTTGGGGGTTGTGACAAGGAGTGGTCAGCTGTGGACCCCTCTGTCCCCCCTTCAACATGTAAACATGGTCACGGGAAGCCTGGGCCTTAACTTGCCATGGTAAGTTCTGCCTCAGCCCTAAATCAGCCTGAGACAAGTTAGAGCCAAGAAGTGCTGCTTTTGATTCTGGCAGTGACATTCCAAAGGAGAGCAGTTAAAATGATGGAAGCTTGAGGAGCAAACAGAGAAAAGCCAAGGAATTAAATCTCTCTCACCTAGAAACAATTAGAGAGAGATTTGTCATGAAGTAAAATGTGGGAAGGCATACCTATGTGGAGCTCTATAGCCATTATTTTCCTTTTCTCGAGGATGGCACAAGAAGGACTATTTCATGTTCATGGCTTTGAGGCTGATAGTACTTCTGGCTGCAAGAATCATTGAGACTCTAAGACCTTCGACTTGGGTTTCCAGCACCACCTCTGGGTTTACCAAGGATCAGATGGATCAAGACCCTCCAGACAGGCAGAACCAGCTTCTTTCAGGATATTCACCGTCAAAAGACCCGCTGACGTGGGCCATCAGCAATGGTGGGCAAGTTCTCGGAAGATGCTATGTAATCTCCCAGTGTTTGGGTTTTGGTAAGAAGAAAGAGAGGTTATAAGAAGAAAAACAAAGCATCACATTAGCCAAATGTTAATACAGCCTGTGAGCATCCTTCACTCAAGGTGGAGGAAGAGGCTTTCTTGCTCTACAGCTTTCTATCTGGGTGTTGCCGTTTACCAGGGGAATGATTACCCCAATATCTAGTACACAGTGACTGCCTTCACCTCTGGGTTTTTTTTTAAGATTTTTTATTTATTTATTTATTTATTTATTTATTTATTTATTTATTTATTTGAGAGAGAGAGAGAGCGAGAGCACATGAGAGGGGGGAGGGTCAGAGGGAGAAGCAGACTCCCTGCCGAGCAGGGAGCCCGATGCGGGACTCGATCCCGGGACTCCGGGATCATGACCCGAGCCGAAGGCAGTTGCTTAACCAACTGAGCCACCCAGGCGCCCCTCACCTCTGTTTTTATTAACTCATAACAGTAATGGCATATTAATGAATGGAGGGGAAGAAAAGACAACCTCGGAATTGTAGGCACCTCTCCATTCACTATTATTTGAATAAAGATTGATAAGGAAATAAATGTGACTCTTAACAGAACAATATAATGATCTAGAGGACTTCATTGTCCAACTAAAATACAATGCAGGCCACGTAGATAATTTGTAATTTTCCAGTAGCAACATTAAAAAAAGCAAAATGAAACCAGTTAAAATCATTTTAAGAAGATATTTTATCTAACCCATTATCCCCAAATATTATTTCACCCTGTAATTAATGTAAAAATTATTAAGGCAGTGTTTTGTACTAAGTGTTTGAAATCTGGCATATATTTTATCCTTACAACATGTCTCAGTTTGGACTAGCTGCATTTCAAGTGCTCAATGGTCACATGGGGCTACTGGTCACATGTCAGGTACTGTGCTGACCAGGACAGCTCTGGAGATAAATATCAGTAATTGGTGTGCTATATTACGAAGAATAATCCAGACAGGGTGGAAATTTTAAATTATTTCAAGGGAGGTGAGAACAAGACTAGGTGGTTTTTATGAGGTCCATTTCCTCATGTGAGAAAACTAATTATCTTCTAAGCAATGAATCAACATAAAAATGTGATCCATTAGCCAATTCTGTCTCATATCGTATGTGACCTAGCATTAAATGTTTCACTTCCGTCCTTGGCAATTTTGGAAGGTGTTTAATTTGGGGCAGTAAGCTTGGTTAAATATTAGATACCAAATATCCCAAATACTCTATTTTATTTTATTTTTTTAAAGATTTTATTTATTTATTTGACAGAGAGACAGAGAGAAAGCACAAGTAGGCAGAGCGGGAGGCAGACAGAGAGGGAGAAGCAGGCTCTCCCGTGAGCAGGGAGCCAGACGTGGGGCTCGATCCCAGGACGCTGGGATCATGACCTAAGCCGAAGGCAGTGGCTTAATCAACTGAGCCACCCAGGCGCCCCTCAAATACTCTATTTTAAAAGAGCCTGGTTGGCAGTCTGAAGAACAGGCTGGCCCAGTGGCCTAGAATACATGGCCTGGTATTAGAATATATGAAGCTTTACCTGGAACAGGGCCCAAATTCATGCTGCCATTTAAAATTTATCCATGAAGGGACCCCCTGTTGATCTGAGTTTCATATCCCACTTTTTCCCACCTTTGAAGGTGTGAAAGGCACTCTCATCCCTAGCAGCCCAGCATGGACTCCTCTGAAACACCTGGCCACTTCTATTCCCCTTTAATCCCTCAGTCTCAGTATTGGCTGGCTAACTTGGCATGAAAGTAAATAAGTGAGTCTCTATTGTGTTCATTTCTACCAATCCTGATAATGGATATGTGCCAAGAGTTTTATAACTGTTATAGTTTTCCATGCTGGAGAGAAGGTTTGTCCAGGTCTTTGGGGAGTAGGTTGATGTGGACCTTTCCAGATGCCCTGGCTTTCATGGACAGTATATCCAGTTTATATTCGGTACTAAATCATTGCCTCATTGGACCTTGGGGACCTTAAGAATAATCATATACTTCCCAAAGTAGTGCCCATGTCTGAAAGTGAGATCAACCGCATGGTTATGGTTATGATGGATGCCATCATGAGGGGAAGAACACCTTGCTGGGTCTGCTTCTACTTTTGACTGCCTAGGACTTTCTTAACACCAGTCCCAAATGTGGGCAAGTGTCTTCTGCTGTAAGCACACCTACATGCCTGGCTGATTCTTGGATTTTTGCCATGCTCAAGTTGGATCAGGCTTTTTAGGGCAAGTGCATTTTAACTACTATAACCAATCCATGTTTTATAGGCCATAAAGTTGTTATAGAGCAAGCAGAAAGAATATTGCAAAAGCTTTAAAAATTTGTGGCAAGTTTATACCATGTGGTAGTGGTTATGCTGATAAATTACTCATTTCCTACATATTTCTTACCATTCCTGCTTGTTGACCCAATTTAGTTCTTTGATTTTATATTTATAATTGTCATATTTGCATTATAGGTTGGCACTAATATTTGCCGTGAATATAAACTATCTGGAGAAAGTTAGGATGTGGAAGGATACAGACCGGATGGATTCTTTATATTCTAGAAATATCGCTACCAGCTCTTTGACAATCTTTATTACAGAGCCAAACCAAATTCATGTTTTGAAAATGATCATCATAGTCTTCTTGTTGTGTGTGTTCTGTTATAAACTTCCAAACATAAGTTGCACTCTTGTATTTTTCTAAGAAAACCTGTAGGCGTGGATCCTGGTGGTAAGTAACCTGCCAAAATGATGCAAATGTCTCCGTTCATCACACTCTTCATTGCAAGGCATATTGTTCCATAAACTTGGGATCCCATTAGGGGAAAGCAATGTTGGTCCTGCCTTGCAAATGAAGAAGACTGGAACTTCGTGTGTTTCACCAAAATAGCTTCTGTGAGTTTCTTTCACGTAGGGCCTCAAGATTTAAATGCTACATAGATTAAATGACCTTTGGACTTCGCAGTTATTCTCTTCTTGTGCCCTCTTCTAAACACTAACGGCCCTTTCTCTTTAAAAATACATAATTTTTCTCATAATTGAGTTTCTATATTATTTAATTGTATTTTACCCTGCTGTGTTGTCAACTTTATGTGGGGAACGTTGTAGTTAATCAAGTATCCTCTGTAACAGTATAACTTCATATGCACCACAAATGGGACATCAATTTTGTTTTGTTTTGTTTTTTTTAAAGATTTTATTGATTTATTTGAGAGAGAGCAAGCACAAGCAGGGGGAGAGGCAGAGGGAGAGGGAGAAGCAGACTCCCACTGAGCAAGGAGCCCGATGCGGGACTCGATCCCAGAATCCTGGGATCACGACCCGAGCGAAAGGCAGCCACTTAACTGACTGAGCCACCCAGGCACCCCGATGTCAACTTTCAACTAGAAATTGAGAGAAATGTGTTGAGAGAGAAAGTTTGAAAGGACGTATGGGTCTTAATAGTTTGGCTTTTGTTGCCCAGGATCAGAAAGTTACTGTCCACCCAACACTTTTTTTTTCATGCCGTATCCAAGTGAAATGTGAAATTGTCAGCGTCCGTTAAGTAGTGGTGGATCCAGGATGGTAGCTTAAAATTTTGTGGAACGAGAGTGGGATACTTAAAATGTAGATCAGTGTTTTGTAAAATTCCATATGAATCATGCAGGGTGTGTTTTAAGCACATAAGAATCACGTGCAGTGCTTGTTAAAGCTATCGAGTCCTTATGCCCTGACCACTGAGCCTTTGATTTGGTAAATCTGGACGGGTCTGCATGTATGAGTCACTCCAGGTGATCCCACTTTGAGGCAGTGGCTGCTGGGCTTCTCGAACTTTACTGTATGCACAATAGCACTGGTGTCTTGTGAAAGTGCAGACTGAAGTTCAGCAGGTCTGGGGTGGTGCCTGAGACTCTGCATTTCTCACGTGTTCCCAGGTGATGCTTTAGAAACTCTGACTTTGCAACTCGACCCACCATGGGTGCCTTTGTATTTCCTTCTACAACGAACCCGCTACCTTTTTACTTTTGACCATATATACTTTGGGGCTAGGTTTTAACCTCCTTTAAACCTTGTCTGATGTAATTTAAAAATACTTACCTTGTCCTTTTTCTTTCTTTTGTTCTTTCCTTTAAAAAAAAATGAATATAGATGTGCACCCCTTGTGTCTTGAAGTGCCCTCAGCTGTAACAGAAAGTCCAGATCGCAAGGCCTCCGCCAGGCATCCCCACACCCTGGAACCCAAGGCCATGGAGCTCTCCGACAGCGACCGCCCGGTCAGCTTCGGCTCCACGTCGTCCTCGGCCTCTTCCCGGGACAGCCATGGCTCCTTCGGCAGCAGAATGACCTTAGTCTCAAACAGCCACTTGGGCTTGTTTCACCCAGATAAGGAAGCCGGGGCCATAAAACTGGAGCTGATTCCAGCCGGGCCGTTTTCCAGCAGCGAGCTGCAGCGGGAAAGCCGGGCTGGGCCGCAGGACGCGGATGAGGGCGGCGACGTTCAGCCCCGGGCCCAGCGGGGAATGGAAGCAAGCGGGGCGAGCAGAACGGGGGCTGAGTCGGCCACCAGCCCCAAGCTCCTCTATGTGGACAGAGTTGTTCAGGAGATTCTGGAGACCGAAAGGACTTACGTGCAGGACTTAAAAAGCATCGTAGAGGTAAGGCAAACTTTCTTCTTTGGTTCTTTTAAAGCTTGTCCTGCAGGATACATATGCTTGCAAAATAAAGAGCAAACAAAGCCAGGGATCGGGGATGTTTTGTCTCCTAAGACGCAGGAGCAGGGGGAATGTTTAAACAGACCATCACCTAAGAGGAACCCGAGGTCCATATTCGTTGTGTTAAAAATCCTCTTCATATTTGCAGTAATGCACTAATGATGTGGTAGAAGCCAGAACAAGGGTGCCAATGTGCCCACCAGTAGATTGTGTTAATAACTTCTCCACCTGAGAGCTCCAAGTGCTCCACAGGGCCTGGAGCAGGACTGGAAGTGTCCTGACTTGCAGATGTCAGGTGTATCCGGACTGAATCCATCCGGCTATCTCCACCTTAATCACAATTGTCTACTGGTGTCTGGGAGCTTCCCAGACAGGTACTGTGTCCCACCTCCAGAGACTCTGATTTCAGGGGCCTGGGGTATGGCCCTGGCAGAGGGCTGGTGGAAGATCCCCAAGGGATTCAGATGAGCTTGGGAGCCACTGTTTGATGCTGTCCTCTATTGGTTGGTGTTTGGGGGAAGGTAGGGAAGGGAAGAGAAAAAACCTGGGCTTTGTCTTGTCTCGGGCATTTACTTTCTTTTCACTTTGATAGTGAACAAGTTTGCGTAAATTATTTGACCCCATGTGAATTGGGCTCAGCTGATGGGCCAGATTAGGTACTCTGGAAACTGAGTTATGAATTGACTTTGATTTATAGATAGGTTTTTAAGGATAAAATAAAAATTACCAGAGCAGCTCACATACTAACTCATTCTCAATTAATGATTAAAAATATGAATATTTTAAAGATGAATTTATATACTATAAAGCTCGACCCACATTGCTGCCTGGGAATATACCAATTTCTTTGATTTGTTAGTGCCCTCCTCCTGTTTTAGACTTTTAATGTAAAATGTTTCAGAGTATAGTGGGATATTTGCTGATGAGCACATTCTGCACCAAATACATGCATTCTTAGAGCTTTAGAAAAAAAATTCTGAGGCATAATTGTGTGTTGAGTTCCATAAATGATAGAACCAGACACTGTCTACTAAAAATAGTTATGACATAACTTCCTGGTAAAAATAGAAAAATCAATTGATGCTCAACCAAAACAATATGGGATACCAAATGTAGAATACAGCAGGCCAATTTTCTTTTTAATTTCAACAATGATGTCATTTGTACTTGCGAAGAAATACCTGTGAAACTGCCAAAAATTTTGCAACCTCTCAGGAAATCCATGGTTGTCAAAGCTTGCTTTGGTCTGTCCTTTTTCTTTTCTTTCTTGGAAATCTCTCCACCTAACCAAAATTCACCATACTGAGAGAGAAGCCGTAAGTTTCTGAACTGATATTCCATGAACACTGTTGTTTTTTTCTGAGGCTGGTTGCTAAACCTTGGTGAGAGGAAATGGGTAAGATCTGAACAAAAGGGGACCGATAAAGACAGGATATTTTCTGCTAAGAAAGTTTCAGTAGAAGTTCTATTCCAAGCTGCCCAGATGTTCATGCTTTTTTTTTTTTTAATGATTGGTGAATTGACCATGTTTTACACTGGGGGTTGGTGGACTTTTTCTATAAAGCGCCAGAGAGTAAATGTTCGGGTTTCTGGGCCTTGAAGTCTCACTTATAATCGCTCAGGTCTGCTGTTGTAGCTCAGATGCAGCCACAGACATGATGTCAATGAATGAGTATGGATTTTTCCAGTAAAACTTTAGGGCGAGGTTTGACCCAGGGGCCATAGTTTGAGGCTCTGAATTGGTGCCTGTGTTTCATTAACTCTAAAATGAGACTAAAAAGTAGTACCCACTTCATAGGATTAGTATGAGAATTAAATACATGAAAAACTCTTAGGACAGGATGTGGCACATAGTAAGCAGTTAATAAGAGGAGAGTATCCTCATCGGCAGCCTCCTCCGAATTTGCTGGTTGAGAGTGGTCACCATTCAACTATACTGTGTTTTACCTAAAGCCTTTCACAAAAATAAACAGGTTAGTCAGTTTGCTACAGCAGACATTTAATTAGGAAAAAAATGTAAACCGGTGATCCCAGCATTACTATTTTGAATGCAACTGGATTATTTCCAATGAATCCACTGAAAACCTGAGGTGACACATAAGGTGACACATGAGGATGTTGGGAGGAGGAGTATTTGGGGAAGAAAAGTCCCAAACGCAGTGGGAGGCACCCATGTAGGTCGAAGTAAATGCTGCTTTGTTCCAAAATTCACCAGAATGCTTTGGCTTATTTACCCTCTCCACCTAGAAAAAGCCAGACTCTTTAGATGAGGGATTAGTTGTCACAGCCTTTTCTTCACGTACTTTTGTTATGGGGCCACCTCTGTTTCTCAAGATCACAATTTTCACAGAATGGTTAAACTCATTTTATCTAGTTCTTTCCTTGATGAAGAATAATCAATTATTTTTCTACTTGGAGCAACTCTACCCAATAAAGACTGTGAAAATCGATATTCTTTTAAAACACGAAGTGTCGATTCCATTCAAATGTGTTTTCCTTGATCCATTCCTAACTTATTTTTATAATTCTGTAGCCGACTTCTCTCAGATCCTCAATTTTTCAAATGCAGAATTTCAAAATGGGAAAAGAGCTGCTCATTAACAACCTGCTAATACAAGTTCTCACTACACCTAAGGGGTGGAGCTTGTTAGTTGGCTCCTTCTCAGCAAGAATTATTTCTGAGGGGGAAAAAAAAGTCTAAGCATTTATAGAGACACTGGTAAGTCATGTTTCATCTGTGCAGGAGCACATTTCTGATTTTCTGCACACTGCTTAACGAATTCCGTCTAATGCGCTTCATCCTCAATCAATTTCCCCTGTAAGTAGAGCCTTTTATCCATATACCACATACATCATCCCCACAGGTCAGGTTTAGATTTGTTTGTAGGATTTATAAGTGGAAACATTTTTGTGAAAGATCACGGATATATACATAGATTTAAGAGGCATTAACACAGAGGCGCCTGGCTGGCTCGGTCAGTGGATCGTGCAACTCTTGATCTCGGAGTTGTGAGTTTGAGCCCCACATTGGGTGTAGAGATTGCTTAAAAATAAAATCTTAAAAAAGAAAAGACGAGAGAGAGACATTAACACCATGTGTTTGACCTATTCAACTTGGTCCCAGAATAACTGACTTCAGAGAAGAGATCCTTCCAACCTTATTTAGGCAAAAGAATCCCCAGATGTTGGTTACACCTACAAAGAAGGTTATCTGCCTTTCTTTCCCATATGTAGAGAGATTGTACTAATCCCAAATATATAGGTCTTTTTCCTTTCCCATTTCCTGAACATTTTAAAAATGTTATTGTTCTTATCCCTATTGCTGTTTATTTCTTGCATTCCTCCCCAGATCCTTTGTTCTGAGCCCCCTGCTTCTCCCTCCCCCAGCATGGCTACTCCATCCTCTGCTTCTTTGCCCGACATGCTAGTCATCTAATTTTATACACTTGACATTTGAGAGAAAGAGGGAAAGAAAGAGAGGTGAGATCTTGACTGTCCCTCCTACTCAAAGGAACAATGGAGCTGTTATTTCCATTTCTATATATGGCTCCTAATAGCATTCACAGATAAAATGAGGTAATAAATAAGAAAGCAAGTTTTAAAAGTTAAAAGTAAAATAACCAATGAGACAATTTGTGGAGAGATAGAAATCCGTGGTTGGAAAGTAGAAAATAAGGATCTCTTTCATGTTTAATGGAACCTTACAATGACTGAGTAGGGACTCTCATGGGTAGAGGGGGTTTCTTTAATCTTCCTAAATGATCTGTAAAAGAGCCTTTGAAAGCCTCATAAGATTTGGCCCCAGATATACTTTATGGCCTGTTTTAGCCTTTTAGGAAAGTTTTTAAATAGTTCATAATGTTATATCATGCTGTGCAATTAGAAGTTAATTCCCTACTACAAAATATTATCTTTGAACTATAAGCGATACTACATTAAATCATCTTTTTTGGACATTGAGGACATGTGTATTTAGTAGGAAAAAGTGGGTAAAGTACTAAATGTAACAGTTTATTTTTTTCTATCATCTTCTAGAGAGCTAAAATTCTTTTCAAGCACCTTTGTCCACACAGTGTGTTTAAAAGCTGAGAAGTGAGTATCCCAGCCTTAATGTTTTATTTTTTTTATTTTTATTTTTTAAAGATTTTATTTATTTATTTGGCAGAGAGAGAGCACAAGCAGGGGAAGCAGCAGGCAGAGGGAGAGGGAGAAGCAGGCTCCCCGCTGAGCAGGGAGCCCGACGCGGGGCTCGATCCCAGGACTCTGGGATCATGACCTGAGCTGAAGGCAGACGCTTAACGACTGAGCCATCCAGGCGCCCCCTGCCCAGCCTTAATGTTTAAAACTTAAAGAGCCAAAGCCTTATTAAACATAGCTGTGTGGAGAGCATTCAGCATCGTTCAAAAGCTGTAGCTGAACAAGGATTAGAATGTTGATCTCCGACACCCCCCCC